>NW_018165517.1:348538-354028 GCF_001263595.1 Phalaenopsis equestris
CACCCTCTCTATTTATAGAAGCAATAGAGTGGTAGGTGGAAGGTAGGTGAACAGTATGTGAGATGTGGTAAGTGAGCGGTACCACATTACAAAAGTGTCATTTTACCTTAGTTCAATAATTGGGGGTCAAAAAAAAAAAATTAATGGGTGATTAACTTGTAAATATCGATGTTTTGGTTGGTCTCCATGTAATTATCCCATTTTAAAAATAGGGAATTTACATACATACCACACAATTATTATATATAATAAGGATTGTGTGGTATGAATGCAAAAAGGTATAAAAAATAGGATTTAAAATCTTACATAGAAATGGTACACACTCTTAACGAGTCTCACTGAACAGCGATAAAATAGTTCCCTTGACAAGGCAAACTATATTACGGCCCCACACCCAAACACACATGAAAAATTTACATAAATACCATCAAATTTCTTTATATTCTCATATGTAACACCTAAATTTTTATTTTCACACTTAAAGCATTTTACTTTGCATGAAATATATATTTTACCTTCTAAAAATTAAAATAGTGATATTTTTTAATGCAATATGAAAGATTTAACTGCCGTAAACTGAAAAAGCAACTTTAGGTGCCACATTTGTAAATTCACACGAGTTAGGTGATATATTATAAAAATAAGAAAATTATTAAAGCTCAAAGTCAATGCAAGAGACATGCTAACCCCATCATCATTTAAATTATAATTCAAAATTCAATGTAATTATATATATATATATATATTATAAATAATTTTCTTATGAAGATTTATATTCTACTTTATATATTTTTCTATATTAAGAACTCATTGTACGAGACTATTGAATAATGTAATTTTCTTACATTATTCAAACATATTTAAATAATCTATATCTTGAGAATTATGTTATTATTATTATTATTATTATTATTATTATTATTTAAATGAAGTTAATACATGCGCATAATTAATAAATTTGTTCATTAAATCATTTTGTCAAGACACTTTTAATTAAACTATTATAGTGCATGTGTTGCTGACAATTATCCATGAAGCAGAGCACCTTTATTAGAGTATTCAGCAAGAGACAGAGGGAACGACGACAAGAGAAAGAGCAAGGTATGGAGAAAGGTCTTTGATGTTATCATCATAAAAAAAAAAATAAAAAATGCATTTTGCTCTTTGTAAGTTTCGACATTGACTATCTTATACAAGTCTGACTCATTAACTAGGCCACATAATTGACTAATTTTTTTATTTTATAAAAACATACCAAATACAAAAATGTTGTTTGTGTTATTTGTACCTTGTGAAAACTCCTAAGGATGAGATCATGTTCAGGAAGATATGCTCTATGACCAGAACCCTTTGAACTAGGTCCAATGAAAGTCAACTTGTTGAGCCTACAAGGCAACTCAACCAATTAAATATGCCAAAACTATTAAAATAGGGAACTAGGCCCCTCGGCTTGGTTTGAAGAATGAAGCTTGTCAACTCGCCAAGCTAGTGAGATAGGTTGATCGGGTCAATCCACTTGTATATGATTGGTCGTCACTTCTCGATCGCGTCAACTTGACCAGCTTGTCTAGGAGATTAACTTAAACATAAATATATGATAACCTTGAAGACAAAGCTCCCTCATAGTGAATGGACAAACCAAGTTGGCTTGCATTGTGGTTGAATAGGATGACAAAAGTGTTAGAGATGAAACACCTAAGAAAAACATTCATACAATACATTATCAAATATTAAATACCCATAATGGAAAAAAGATAACATAATAAGACATATAACTACGTGTGCTATCCTAACAAGTCAAAGTAGATAGCAAAGATGACATATAAAATATCATTTGAGATTTGTGTATAACAGATGCGCTATCCTAACAAGTCAAAGTAGATAGCAAAGATGAAATATAAAATATCATTTGAGATTAGTGTATAATAGATGCATTATTTATATCATAAAAACTTACTTTTTTAATAAATAAGAGTGATCAATATAATACGGGGAATGATTGTGTCATAATTGGAGAGGTTGATGATTACTTTCTTGAACTTTTTTACCTTTGTTATTTGTGCTCTAAACTCCTTTTATAACATTTTCCTCGGTGGTGTGAGTTTATGGACCAATTAGAACTCTCATAGAAAAGTAATAACTAGCATAAGCCATATTATCAAGTAGTTGTTTGCCATTTAATTGGATGAAGTTGTTGATATAGTGATATGATGAAGTTGATTGGTCAAATTATCATGTATGTTAGCAAACCTATGAGTTGTTTTGATTTAAATTTGATCTTTCATGTATTTGGTTGGAATACTCGCTTGACTTCTGCTATTTGGACATTCGATTATGCACATGTAAATCAAGTCTACTTTTAATCGGATTATAACATATTTATTATTATTATTATTTGATTAAATAAATGCATTAATTTTGTTCATTCTAGGCATGGACAGCAAACACAAATAATTGGATGGAAACCTCTCTGCACTTTTATTAGAGTTCACTCTGATTAGAAATAAAAGACCAAATCTCAGAATATGATCACATTGAATTGAGAAAAATGGAACAATAGTTTGAATGGAAGCATAAGAAAAATAGTCAAAAAAAAAAAAACACACAGACACACACACACACCAATATTTAACATTGAAAAAAACCTAGAAATGAGAAAAAATCATGAAGCAACACCATCAAGAAATTATTACCATTACATGCAGATATGTACGAAATACTCACTTAGGCCTCCTCTATATAGTAAATGAAACATGCAGAACTTCGATCCAAATCTTCATCTCAATCTAACAATAAAATGCATGTTAAAATCCTCATCCTCAGCCCTTTTTTCTTCTTTAAGTTGATACACGTCACATGAGAAATTAGTAACTTCGTTGCTCGAAATAATGGCTTTAAACCAAACCCAAGAGCAAACTACATATGGCGCACCCACGCCCCTCTTAGCGCGAGAGTGTCGTGCTATCTGTAACCGGGCACATAAGTGATCATATAGTGTGTGCAGACACTATAAGCCTTGGTGCAGGCATGCATATATGGGCATGCGTGTGTCACAACATATGTCTGCACGCTCAGACTCCTCGTCTAGGTGCTGGTGCTTTTGGCCTGAGTTACTTCTATTGCTTGCACGACTTCCTTGCAGTTGTAGGTGCTCTTCCAGAATACACACTCAACAATCAGCAAATCTCAGAATTTCTTTATTCATGGTTGTGGGTGCTCTTTAAGACTTTTCCGATTTGACTGTAAAGGCTACATTTATTTATTCATGACAAACTCCCACTTCCTTGAGTCTTCAACATGAGTGATCTCCTTAAAGCACTCTAATTCACCACCATTAGCCAACAATAAACAATGCAACGAGGAAGAATATATGTGTACGGGTTGTATCACTTTGCTAACTCTTCTGAATTTATTAGCATGTGATTGAGGAACTTCCTATACTCCATCTGGTTGATCACTTATTCTTTCTTTGCCCCCTAATCACGAATCTCTTTTACATCAACATATTTTGACTCTTCAAAGTTACTGATAGGTTATCATGAGTTTTGACCATGCTATTGTATATCTTCATTTCATTGAATGTAACATTCCTACTTTTGATGGATTTTTTAACCTGATAATCTTAAAACTTGTACCTAGTTGGGACTTCATACATTTCTAACACATAGGATCAAGCATATTGTGTCATAGATCCACAAGTACCTTAGTTTTTAGTTGTAATGACAACCACAAACCCTGACTTTACTAACTGATTCACAGAGATAATATTTCTTATCAAACTTGTAACATGTTTAACTTTAGTAAGCTTTCAGACTATTTTATTTTGCAAATTGATATCCATATCATCTTTTCATATGATATTATATGCATTGTTATCTCTCAGATAAATATCTCCTAAATCACTATGACGGTAATTTTTGAACACCTTGTTGGCATCAGCTTTTGATTTCACAAGTACCAGATGCCTCTGTGATGCTATGGAAGCATGCGACGCTCACACATGCCCTCCCGTAGCTCAAGGAGTCTGTCGGGACATTACCAGATGCACTCAGTCTCAAGGTTGGGATTTACCCTTTCCTGGTTGTGCCTAATAGCGACCACCTCTGATTCACGATGATTCTCAATTCTAAGAGCAAACAAAACAATCATTTTGAGGCCTATGTGGTCCATTCCAGTCATTAAGTGCTTTTCGTATTACGAAATGCACTTAATGGACTCTAGACCGAAAAATAGACCATAAGAGTTTGGAGTGGCCACGCCCAAATCGAGTGTGGCCAAGCCTAACCCTTCCTCATAAGGATGGAGGGGGCTACCTTCTGCGTTACTGACTGCGACTTTATATATGCTTAAAAATACAAGATAAATATGGACGTAATAAATATTCAATAATGGTAAAGTCACACTTATCAACACAAGTATACGTATCGCTCAAGTAATATAGGGCTCTAATAGAGTCCTAGATATTGATCCCAAAGGGAGTGGTTTAGAACTGCGAACTAAGATTTTAGAAAAATAATACTTTAATCACAATAACAAAGTTCAATTTGTTTATCTGTCACTAATAGATAATTGAAATAAATAGGTAAATTTAATAACTCTTAAATAACTAATGATATTAAGGAGGGTTTAATTGTGATATTCAATATATAAAAAAGCATCATTCTCCTTGTCAAGAAATATAGTGAATGGATAAAGTGAATTAGTTCAATTTATATTGTGTCAAATAGAAGCATACATATTCTTTACCCTTTGGTCCAGGCATGAAGAACGTTTACTAATCCTACGCTTGTTTACTAAATCCACGGCTAGGCTGGGAGGATAACGACTCTCACTTCGGAGCTCCCATGTTTCCTTCACCTGAGGGCTAAAATCTACACTTCAGCACCCAAACGATAGGACCGAATTGAGGATTTTAGTCTGTCACTCTAAAATGTCCAATTCTATGCCCGATAAAATTATTTCCCTGTTTATTTGCACCCAACTTCCAAGGGCTTTGACCTCCCTGAATCTTGGATGTAATCCTCACTTTAGTTGTAAAACTCAACATATTTTAACAAATCAATTGGCCAGATTGAAAATAAATTAAGATCGAAGTGAAAAAATCATCACAATTTCTTAAACATTTTCATGACTTCACCAATTCAAATCACCATTTTACAAATCTCGAGGCAAGGAGAAAGACAGAGAAAACTACTTAGAACTCATGAGGAAACACAACAAAACTCGGAATTCATATATAAAATCAAAGTCATACAAACTACAACAAGTAAATAACTTATCTCTAGTTTCTCCCCAAGAACACTCCTCGAAGTTCCTCTGAATCTCTTTCTTTCTTTACAGCACACAGAACTCCTTTTCAAAGTAGCAAGGAGGAAGAAATCTCTCACTTTCCCTCCACTCTTACAATCTCTCGAAAAATTTCTCACACTTTTTACACTCTAAAAAACGCTAATGAAACATTTCTAACCTCCAGGAACTCTAGACTCTCTT
>NW_018165517.1:354128-354444 GCF_001263595.1 Phalaenopsis equestris
TTATATCATGGGATGATTTTTATGATTAGGTTTTTTTAAGATATAAATTTTATTATATCTAAATATAAATTTAATCTTTTTGTGGACTTGCACAAAAAGAGAAATTTTTTTTTTTATATAATATGGTTCTATTATAATTGATTGGAGAACAACATTGCTCATCCTTTAATATGTTAACTCGAGTTAAAATTTAAATGCCGTAAAAATAGTGGAGGGTGATGATGGCGGTAAACAATGACCATCACATGATGATAATTAAACAATAATTGTTAGGAGATGACAATTGAGCTCGTACAATTAGAAGATAATAGTAGAA
>NW_018165518.1:0-9570 GCF_001263595.1 Phalaenopsis equestris
AAAATTTAATTTAATTTAATATAAATGAGTTTTAAATTGAGCTTTAATTGAATTTATTCAGGAGCTTTAAACCAAGCTTTGACTAAGTTATTTCATAAGTCTTAAATTTAACTTGAGCTTATTCCCAAGCTTGTTCATGTATTTTAATTGAAGCTATTTATCTAGCTTCTTAATGAGTTTGGTAACAAGCTTTAAATGACACTATTTTTTACTATAAACTAATTGAAAAATGAGTTGTTCCAGCTTGTTCATTTAACAATCAAGAATTTGTAAAATTGTTCAAATTTGTTCACTTAGTTAATCAAATGAATGTGAACAACCTCTTATTGAATGAGCTACAAGTCATGGAAAACTAAATTCATTTGCAGCTCTACTAATAGGAATCTAACAAAATTTAAAAAATAATGCTGGAGATTCTCAACAAAGATGTGGTCAACAAATCGGCTCATAATCATATTTTTTTTAGGGACTTCTTCAATTGCTTGACTAAAACTTAGTTTATTTAAAGCTTCACCTAGCACATCCGCCCTTATGGATAAATATGTCAACAAATGTTATGTTGGTAGATGAACTCACAAATTTTGATATTTTTTAAAACTTATCATTGTCTCAAATGATCCACCAACAAATGTTATGTTGGCAGATGAACTCACAAATTTTGATATTTTTCAAAACTTATCATTGTCTCAGATGATCCAATGGGCCTGTTGATGCATCAAAATGTACTCAGAAATGTACTCAGATTCTGCTCTTTATTTAAATTTAGCTGTCTCATTGCTTATTATTATTATTACTATTTTACAAATTTTAGAACCGAACATTTTTAGCTTAAAATCTTCATTAAAACAAGTGTCAAATTAGACAAAAATTATTCCATTAGGACATCAGACAACAAAATTTGCGTCCAAAGTTCAATGATCGCATGTCACGTGACAAATAAGCCCAACAATTCTAAAAAAATTACTATAGTGAGACCCACTTGTCACATGATAAGTGCCCATTAGACTTCAGGTGCAAGTGTTCCAGGGAATAAGTGCCCACTAGACTTCATGCGCAAGCAAACAAACCAGAAATAACTTTCTTCCTAATAGAGTCAGCATATGGTGTTCTTTCTTCGTATTTAACGCATTACCAAGAGTTATGATTCATATGACATATAATCATAATTTGATTCACAATAGATTCCACCATAAATTCCCAAATAGCCAATCTATGAGCGACCTCTTACTCGTAACAGGTCTACTGCTGTCAATTATCCTAAACCACTGATTCTCAGGATCGCACGTTTGATCTCTGTCAAGACACAGGCATGTGCTAGTCACTATGGTTCTTCCATCTGAGCCGACATCCAAGCACAGACTACTGCTGCTGTTCGCCGTCAATTTTGTCGACAAATGCATCGTCGAATCCGATATGAGCTCCCAATTGGAGGCAGCATCGCTGCAAATCGTCCCAAACTTCACCTTCTCACCCTCGCCTGCTGCTTTGAGGCACACTGTTGTGCCCTTTAATAGAAGTGTGTGTTGTCCGGTGTAATCCCAGGCTTCGGACTCGTCGCATTGCCCCAGGTGAAGCGGCTCAGACAGAGATTTCTTCGCCACACACAGCCCAGTTGCCGGGTGGAAGAGAACTTTGTAGGGCTTTATGGCGGAAAGTCCAGGACCTGCATTAAACCAGGTGTTGAATTGGTACCGAACAAATGTTTAGGGTTCTATTGCGTGGTAAAAGTTCTTAAGTACTTGTTTATATCAAATGCAGTATTTTTTATTTAGCATTTTCTAACTAATTAGACAATGTAATGTTATTTCAAATGATCTACCAGGATTGTGATTTTTTTTTTCTTGGGAGGTTTGTTATGGACTCTCTATAGTTTGATCTTTTTGTGAAAAATGAAAAGAGTTTTGAAATTCTGTAAAGAAAAACAATAATTTTTTCTTGTATATCAACAAGCATAGCAACTATCTTGAATCCAGAGATACATATCTTGGGTTTTAAGATTTTGGTATTATTGGTAGAGCATTTTCTAAAACTTGTGTTTTAGTACCGAAGAGTGATGCCCAAATAATGACACTTCAGCTGTAATATGGAAGTTTTGTTGCAGTCTCTAGCAGCAGTATCAAGTTCTCTATATCCAGGAATTTATTGCTATTTTTTTAAAATTGGCATATATATTAGTATTAGTTGTCATTGTTTACGAAATAAGATGATTATTATCTTTGTTCACATAATTCCAAATTATCAAAATGGTTTTCCTTCTTTTCATAGAACCTGACCAGGTATGTTATATCAGAAACGTTAATATTTCAAATAAAACCATTATAGCAATTGAAATTTTCAATTGGTTTTGTATCAATCAGGCCCCCAAACAATTTTTTTCTCGAGATTAAATTCTAAAAATCATTGGGCTTTGCCTGATCAAATTCTACCTTCTCAGAACATGATAAAAAGTATTTATAACAAATTTGTCTTGTGGATTGCGATTTGCATTTCACATGTTTGTTTTTATTTTTTATCATTAATGGTGAGTTTATCAGTTTTTTTACTTGTTGACTTCATGAATATTTTCAAATCCATGATAGCTTAAGATATGGCTACCTTTATCTTCTTCATTTTTTTTTTTGCTACTTTGATAGGGATATTCTATAAAGTTATCAATGATAGTTATTCCTAAGTTGGAATTTCAACTCATCACCCATGAATATTCATAACCTAGCTTAAGAAGTTTATGATTTTCTTTTCTAAAATTTTAGTTAATTATAGCTTTTTGTAAAAGTTTTTTAATCTCAAATGTAAGTCAATCTCTTTAAAAATACCTTGGAGTTCCTGTTGTGCTGGAGCCCGATCCCGATCCCACCTCCCGATCTCCTGCTCCAGCTTCCCGCTTTCGCGCCCAATCACAAAAGATGCGTCTCCCGCCTGGCGTCATTCACAACAGAGGAACTGTTCCCGCCTCTGTCGTTTCGTGAATTGTCGCATCTACCTGTTAGCAATAAAATGTATCACACGACTCTCCTTCAGTTTTAGAAGTCACGATTTTTGGTATTCTTCTTCAGGCTTCCTCGAGATAGAGGAAGGAAAGTGCAAGCAGTAATTCCTTATGGTAGAAGGAAGAAGAAAGAAGAAGAAGAATATTGTTCTCCTTTGGCTTCTTCTTGGTGGTTTGTGACAGAAGAGAAATTGAGTTTATTTATCTTGTAAGTTTATCTTCTTCGGTGTATCTCGGTGTAGAGTTTTTTCGGTATATTTTGGTGTAGAGAGAGAAGAAGAGAGAGAGAAGAAGAGAGAGCAATGAAGTGAGAGATTCCTCTTGTAAGCGAGACAATCGACTGGTGTAAATTCCTCAAGTAGTAAATGCAAAACCACGTAAATTTGTGTGTTCCGTTATGTTACTGTTTTCTAGTATGAATTTTCTCGTTCTATTTTTTCGCTTCGTTGACCATTCTCTTGTTTGATTTATATATCTACCACATCAACTGGTATAGTTCACATCAACTGATATAGTTCACAACAACTGATATCGGAACTTTGTTTCGAATCTGAGAAAGCATGATGGCCGCAGATGAAGTAAAGGTTTCAAGGATTGATAAATTTGATGACACAGATTTTGGTTATTGGAGAATGCAGATAAATGACTACCTCTATGAGAATAAACTTCATCTTCCGTTATTGGAGAAAAGATCTGAAAAGATGGATGAGGCTAAATGGAATTTGTTGGATCGACAAGTTCTGAGTGTTATTCGATTGACCCTATCGAAGCCCGTTGCACACAACATAATATCAGTAATATCTCTTCAGCCATGTTGTGTGCAATGGATGAGGCATAATGTCCATTGTGAGTTGTGCCCAGTCAGACTTCAGTAATATCAGATAAGGTAATATCTTTTTCCACAAGTATTCTGGCCACATAAGGCCTGGTTAGGTTAAAAGTGGGCATATCTAGCTTCATAGGATCTCCAAGAATGACTCCAATAGAATAAAGAACTTGATGATTAAAGAAATGCAACTTGAAACCAGGTAAACTAATCCATACAGGAACAATAGGAGACTTATGATTTGGGTCAAAATCAGGAGACCACTTGAGTAACTTCATTGACTTGCCTGCAATGTTAATATAATTTTTTAGAGAAAATCCGAGCATAGTCATCAGCTAGGGTTAACTGAATCAACACATGTTTCTCATCCAAAAGTCTCACTTTCCACTTACCTACAAGTTTGAGATCGTGAACACTCCTGATAACTTCCATAGGTGGGTGACCCCACTAAAAATTTTCTAATAAGAGAAAATTTGAATTTTTTGGTTATGGTTGAAATTTCTGAATCAGAGAAAAATAGTGTTGTTTTCTCACTCTTCCTGTTTATCTTCTTAAGAAAAGGGCGATCGCTGGTACCATCACGACATTCCTTGTAGCTTGAGGGAAAGACAATAGTAGACTTCGCAAGATAATTACCCACCACGTGGATGAAAGAAGCTTTGTCAGGATCAACAGAAGAAGAAGGAAACACCATAACGATGATCCTTCAGCCCGCAGATGCAAAAGCCAAAGAAACCCGACGCGCGTCAGTTCGTCGAACCCGCAGAGAAACAAGCGCAGGACGGAAGAAAGGCGTGTACTGGTCGAAAACAGAAACGCAAGCAGCACGGGCGTAGCTCAATCGGCCCTACAGCGACCACGATGCAGGCGCAGCATGATCATGATCGGCTCTACAGCACAGGCGTAGCATGATTACGATCCCGATCGACCCTACAGCTCGACGAAACAGACGACATAACGGAGGAGGCTCCCCTGCTTCTACGAGCGTGGAATACAGGTAGCAGAGGCTAGGGTTTCGCCTCACAGCAAAACCCTAGCAGAGCTTCGACGAAGGAGACAGCGAAACCCTAGCAGAGCTTCGACGAAGGAGACGACTCCAACCATACTGTATATATTAATCTTGTGTATTTCTTTAGCATAACCCATTTGTGTAATTTTGATAAACACTTTTGTCTTTTTATTCTCTAAAATGTGTCCTGACTTTCATTATTCCCAAAATAATTCTGAACAGTTACATTTTTACACAATATGAAACTATGAAGCCTTTTACCAAATTTTCCTTTTTTTTCATTCTTCTCATTTCTCTTAACCTTGTCATAGTTATGATCAACATTTCAATGTCTTCAAAATATAATGCATTGTTATTAATCAAATAACTAATTTTCGCAAATCAAAATCATAACCATAGCAAATGACAGCAAACCAAATAGCATAGAAATCACAATTTTACCTTGAAAAGGAGATTGCAGAGTTGATATCCTTTGCAAAAGGGAAGAGTTCCTTTGCCTGCTCCAATCGTAAGATAGCGAACCATAAAACTCTTCCATGCCCACCACGCCTTCTCTAAGATAGTAGCTTCCTTGCAGAGTCCAAAGCGCCCAGTCTACATCAAGTTCAGCCGCCAAGCCAAGAAAGCAACCAAAGTAGCGGGTGGCATTGGGGTTCACTTATGAAGAGGGGCCAGCCCTGGCTCACTAGGAATCCCGCCCTTCTCATGACGCTAGATGAAATGGAGCCACAGACTTGGTTTGGGCTGCCACTTTGCCAAGCATTTCCATTAGAGAAGGCATACCAATGCAGCTCAAATACAAGCTTTGAAGGAAAGCTTAGCTGAACCTGCTTATTTGAAAGGAAGCTCAGATCATTGTCGAAACTTAGGCCGGAAAGTATAACAAGGACGTTTGGATTAGCGGCATGCACTGCCTCTGCACCTCTTTGCATGTATCTGGATTATTCATCTCAAGAAGTAGTCAGGTTTTAACATAACAGTAAGTATTGAGTGCTTGTGAGACAAAGTGAGTTCATATAAGAGCTATGTGTTAGGAAATTTTATATGTGAACCCATATATAATAATTATAATGTTAGAATAATTAGAAATAGAATAATTAGAAAATAATTTATTCCTGTTAGAAGTTATGAGGATTAGATTTATATTATTGGATTTGATTTATTTTCTTTCCTATACTAGATTTATTTCCTTTCTTATTTTAGATTTTCCTATTTTTTGTAGTTTCATTTATTTCCATGTAATTATTAAGAATTGATTAATTGGAGATATATATATTATATCTTTCATTTCATGTTTTTTTTTTTTTATCTTTCATATTCTAGGATCTGCCCCTAAGCTGCAACTGCAAGTTGCGAGAGCGTCGAGAAATGGCAGAGGCAATAGAGGACACTCGAGCGCCTTTCTTCTCAGCTCGCAGATGCTCTCCTTAGACATCTACACAACAGCCGCCTCCTTTTCACATCCATCCTTAAAGTTTCCACCTTTCTATCAAAATGGTTGACTTCATAGGGAACGACAGCCTAAAAGAATTGGACCTGTCAAGATGCGCAAGTGTCACGGATGATGGCATTATGCATTTTTATCCATTTCAAGTTTGTAGAAGCTATGTATGTCGAAAACATGATTGATTGTTGGAGTGCTCTGCCTCTCTTCCTTTGTAAATATCCGTGTGTTTGATCTGGGAGGGATTCTTGTCACTGATATGGCACTATCATCATTACAGGTGCTGACACTGCTCGATCACTTGGATTTATTGCACAGTGAAATTTCCAACATTGGTGCTACTACGATTTAAAAGTTATCTATGTTGAGCTTTTTAAATATAGCTTGGACTAAAGTTACCAGATTACCTTTTCTTTCTCTTTCTTGTTTAAACACGAGTAACCACACTATCCATTCTATGGTTGATGGAGACGATGGAGCCACTTCTCCTTTGTCAAAGTTGATTGTTACTTGAATACTTTTTATTGATGTAGATTAGGTTTTTTCAAGTCTACAATCAAGCTGCTAGAAATTCATGGTTATATCTTACTCAAACATTCGCAACTTCAACTTTTTGGTTTTTTTGGATAACCTGGAACATTTAAATCTTAGTCATACCCAGATAATCGATGGTTCAATGGAGCAGTAGCATCAGCTGGAGAGAAATTGAAATATTTAAATCTCAGCGGACTTTTCTTGTAGCAGACCCCTCCAGAGTTTTTTTCTACCACAGGACCCTTCTCAGGCCATACCTTAGGCCATATCCTGCAGTTTTACCTGCATATGTTTTTTTCTTTTTTCTACTGGTCATACCCTTCAGCTTTCCCTGCAGGTGTTCTTCCTTTTTTTTGTTACTCGTAGGCCATATCCTACAGTTTCCTCTACTTCCCTGCAAACATTTTTTCATCATTACCTATAGAAGCATTTTGCCTATCTGCAGACATGGCAAAAACTGTAGTCAAAGACATCGCCTACCTGCAGACATTGCAAAAACTGTAGTCAATGACAATTGCAGTCAACTAGAAGTCAACTTTGCTTGTAGGTTGTCTACTTTCTTGCAAATTTCTATGCAGAATTATCTGCAGGAGCTTTTCGCCTACCTATAAACACTACAGAAATTGTAATCAACTAAAAATATCCCTAAATGTTTTTGGGGTTGATTGTCAAGTACGGGAAGAAAACTTCAAGTTCTACCTCATAAAGAAAATTCCTCACCTATTGTTTGATATTATCATGTTCAAATTGAACATGGTTGTCAACCATATTTCAACTTGAGCGAGAGTGTTATAAGTTATATTAGGAAAAAGTTTATTCCTATTAGGAGTTATGGGGATTAGATTTTACTTCATTTCCTATTTCAGATTTATTTTCTTGGATTGAATTTATTTCCTTTCCTATTTTAGGCTTTCCTATTTTAGGTTTTCCTATTTTATGTCGTTTCTTTTTTTCTCCAAGTAATTAATATGAATTGATTAATTGGAGATATAGGTGTTATATCTTTCATTTCATGTTATTTCTTTTTTCTTGTATTTCCTATTCTAGGATTCATGTAAAGGGTATTTATACCCCATTTTCATATCAATAATATAATTATTCTTAAATATAAAAATTAACAATACTTTAGGCTAAGTCTTTGTTAGGAAATAAATCAATGACATTAAATAAAATTAAAAAATAAAGAACAAAAGTGACCCCGACCAAACTCTAATGCAGTGTTTTTTTATTAGGAAATAAATTAATGACATTAATTACCTTGATATGATGTAATGACATTAATTGTCCTGATATGGAGTAATTAACGTCGATTTCATATGTTGATGTCTAGGCTTAATTTTCGCTCTTAATTGATTTTCTTTTCTATTCTAAATCTTAGAATATTTATATAAATATCACCCTTGTATAATGGGATGAAGGCACCAAAAAATACAAATACTTTTTCCTTATTATGGTATTTTTTTTTTCAGCACTTAATCCTGCCCTGTTATGGGGAAAAAATTTGCGTACATAAGACGTACGCAGAGTTGCGTACGTCTGTAACCTGCAAACAGGTTACAGGGAGAATTTTAGGAGGTTATAACCGCGTTATTCCCCCTGTAACCTCCCTGTAACCTACCTGTACCTTCGAGTAAGTTCCGCGCTTCTGTTTTCATATATAGGTAGGTTACAGGGAGGTTATAGGGTGTATAACGCGGTTATAACCTCCTGAAATCCTCCCTGCAGATTACAGACGTACCCAGCATAAGTCTCTTATGTAAGCAAATGTTTTCCCTGTTATGGAGCTAGAGTCGAACCCTTCCCCGTCGCGCAAACCTTCTGCCTCACCTTCCCCGTCGCGCAAACCTTCTGCCTGTGCCCTAAGCACACGGATCTACTCTGCCCTTAATCCTCCATGCGATCCTGCTTTTGCTTTACTCCTGTGTGATTCCTTCTTATTTGAATCAAATCTCGGCTCTGCCTTAACCGGTTGAGGCAAGTTCGCACCTTCGAAGCTAGGCAAGCTTGCGTCGTTCGAAGCAGCCTCTTCCTTGTGGCGTTCGATCCCTTTTGTCTCGTCTTCCAACACCTGCACGCCGGTGTTTCTCTGTGCTCTTCCCTATGAGATATCAGGTGCATGCTTGAGCTCGCGATTACCTCTCTGCCCTAGCGTGCAAAGAGGCCGCAACCCTGACTCGACCCAAAGCTGCCATCTTGATTCTCCTCTCTATTGTCGCGATTCCCCTTTGCCAAAGAAGTTGTCGTATGAGCTTTCCTCCTCTCTGTTGCCACGATTCCCCTCTTCCATAGCCTCATGTGATTCACCGTTGCTGCACCTCCCTTTCGCAATCGACCACACTCCTATCTGTTCGTAGAAGCTTTATTCTCTGTGACCTCCACTCCCTAATAGAGAAATCAGATTTTGTAAATCCGATTGCAACAGTTTTGACTGATTCAAACTTTAATTTGTGGGTACAATAATAAAAAACTTCTTGATCGGTCGCAAACTTTGGTGTATTGTTACTAGAGATATCAATAAGTCAACCAAACAACAAAATGAAACAGATGACAAATTTGCTGACCGCCTTGAAGATTGGGATAGCAAAAACCATCAGATTATTACTTGGTTTCGTAACACCTCTATTCCATTTATTTACATCTAATTTGCTGATTATGACACTGCAAAAAAAATTTGGGAGTTCTTAGTCAATAGATATCGAACTACTGGACTTGTTCATTACTTTCAGTTATGAACTTTGCTTCATGTTAGGAAATAAATTAATGTCATTATA
>NW_018165518.1:9670-41544 GCF_001263595.1 Phalaenopsis equestris
AAAAAGAGGTCATTTATATCTCTACTGAGGTGGAGTGTTAGTTTAGAGACATACTTGTACCAGTCATTTACATTCTGCTTTGGTCCTCTAAGCTCATTCCTCAGGCTCATTCCAATCACATTGGCCGTGTCGTTAAACAAGCTAGCCATTTTAGTTAGCCCGTCAACCCACAAATCTGGCTCGAAATATTTATCTCCAAAGAAGCCGTTGCCGTCAGAATTACTGCAGCACCATCCTGGTTTGCTTATGTGGTTGTCCAATATCACCATTATGTTGTTGTCGCCTAAGTTTCTAACCACAGCCTGCCATTGACTTAGGTAAAGATATATCTCAATGTTTGAATTTGACTAAAAGTATGAGCTGTTAAAAGAAGTAACCAATATATTTTTGTTGTTGTTTATAACAATTTATTTTTAAATTTATTGCTCATTAAGAGAAATATTACAAATTTCTCTGCAGGTCAAGCACTGGTTTTCAAATACGACCAGTATGTTGTTCCCTCAAGTTTGAAACCTATTAGGTATGATATCAAGGTTTGAATTTGAATATTTTAGAAGCAGCCGTTACTTGTTGAGTCTATTTTATTATATTTTATACCTGTTTATTTCTAAGTTTTATTGCTTTTATATGTCGTTCACCTAACTTTGTAACCACGGCCACCCAATTGGTTCAGATAAGATGTCAGCATCTGGCTTCATTTTCTTGGGGCCATTTACATACACACCACACAATTCTTATTTATTTACATGTGTAACACCTAAACATTCATATTTACATGCATATCACTTAAATATTTAACGTCACATCAAAAATATATTCATCATTATTTTCTTAAAAGTGAAATATATTCTCATGCATAAATTTGAAACCAAGATGCTATAAATATAAATATCAATTTTGGGCATTAGATATATAAATTCATACGATTGTGCAGCATGTTACTGTTTTTGTGATGAATAACAATATATTTGAAACTATAATTTAAAAAATTAAAAGTTAACAAATCCTTAATTTGATCAGAAGTATGATTTGAATTATTCAGTGGTGAAGCAGCTAATATCTGTTAATTTTCTTAGTTGTACTTTCTAGCTATATTTTTTTAAATTCTGTTAAGCTTGAATAAGTGCTGCAAGTATAATTTTTCGCAGCAGTTTTAAATGCAGTATAATTTTATGAATTTACAGTGATTAAAATCACATTTATTTTAAACTTCTTAAACCCTCTCAAAACCAATTCAAATATAAGAGTGATTTTTGCATACATTGTCCGGAACGGTACAACGCATGATTCACTTGATCGCGGCGTTTTTTTCTTTCTCTCAGCCGTGATCGGAGAATTGCCGCCGTTGTCCGGACACAGTTTTACGTCCGGACAAAATAAGCAAAAATTTTTCCAAATATAATAATCATTTTCACCATTATAAGAATTAGCTCGAGAGATATACAGTCAATTTATGACGTTGTACGTCAGACTTTGCGCCCTCTTCCACCTACTCTCATTAAACGTCATTGAAAAATCCTGAAAATTGGTATGGGTTCCGACACTCTTTCTATATTCAGATTATCTCATTTAAAAAAGATATAAAATACCGTCATCTAATTTTATCTCCCCATCTTTCTTACAGGAAACATGCGTTAACACTGGCTTTACAGCATCGTTGCCGAAATCTCAAGCAAAAAATCTCCTAGGTTCTTATACGCCTTTCTTCTTGTTATTTTACATCAAAATTTAGGGGCATTTACATTCATACTCCCCAATTCCTATTTACTTACACAGCAAACACCTAAATTTCTATTTTTCCAATTTCTTATATCACATGAAAAATATCATCATTTTAACATTTTAAAAGTGAAATACATCTTTTTGTACATTAAGTATAATGGCATGTATGTAAAAATTGATGTTTAGGTCTGCATAGGAATTAAATGGAATGTATGTAGATGTCCTAATTTTCTATTGGTAAATCCTTTTCTAAAATAACACGTTTCCTCCTTAACAGATTTCGGTAAACTACTCATGAAAACATCAATGAAATACACTGTGCTCACCTTGTAAGCCTCAAGGAGAGGGAGATCAACCAGAGTTGGATTGTTCACTTCGACAGCAGAGAGGGACTCATTAAGACCAAGGGAGAAGAAGGACTGTCTAACCGTAAGCGATGACAAATTGCCGTCGGTGACCAGGAAAAGCGGCCATGTGAACCTGACACAATTGAATCCCATAGATGCTATGCTTTTGGAGATAACATCCAAAGGCTGCTTACTGAGCCCCTCGGCTACCATAACCTCAAGATGGGTTACCCAATTCACACAAGCCAGCTTCACCCGCCGCCCTGATTCATCGACAATCCAGCGGGAATTTGTCGAAAGTGGTGCGGCCAATGTTGGCTGCCATGAGAGCAAGAATAAGGCTGCAAGGAGGAGGAGAAGGTTTGACATGTTGTTGTGCTCAGAGTAGCTGTAGGCTTTTTGATGGGTAATATAAGCAGTTGTTGGGTGTCTAGAAGGTTTGTGTAATCATTCAAGTGTAAGGAGACTGTTGGCGGCAACGGAAAGTGGAGAAGCCTTGTGAAAGCAGTTTTCTGCTGTTTTAAGTATTGAGAAAATAGAGTTTATGTGCACTTCAGGGATTGCAATATGAAACCCGAATGAGATGATTACCTTGCTTCTACTTTACATCTTGTGTGTTAAAGCAACTTTGCTATTTGAGATAAGGTGGGACATAATGAGACATGATAGGGCTAGCACGGATCTCGAGGTAATTTTTTGAGTAAGAAATAATCAAACCTTGATAGAAAGTCATCTAGAGCTCTGATTTCAGCAAATTTATAATCAAATTGACCAGTTTAACGAAATAGATCCAATGATATCAAAATTAGTCCAATCTGAGTCAAATTAAGCTCAGATCAAGTTATTATAACAAACTTAGAAGTTTTACAGTCATATTTAGATGGTCAAACGAATGTCGAATCTAACAAACCTATAGTCAAATCGAACGTCTTGATCAAATAAATTCAGTCAAATAAATTCAGCGAGCCCAATATTGCTCAATTTCGACATCGTTAAGGCACTCAAATATTCATCTGATCAAAGTGATTCATATTCATGTATTAATTACACTCAAAATATTATAAATAAAGTCTCACTCCTCTCATAAAGTGGAGGAGAGCTTAAGATTTAAAGAAGAGCTTCAAGATTCGAGGAGCTGAAGTCAAACACCACCACCGTCAACTGTCGTCGACCACCACCGATCTTCATTGATCAATGTCAATCGTCTTCGACCATCACTGACCTTTTTCGACCATCGCAGACCGTTTTCGATCACCGCCACCCGCCAACCACCGTCGAACACCATCGATCACCGCCAACCACCGTCGACCACCATCGATCTGACGTCGCCAATCATTATCAAATTCTACCTTCTCAAAACATGATAAAAAGTATTTATAACAAACATGTCTTGTGGATTGAGAATTGCATTTCAAATGTTTGTTTTTATTTTTTATCATTAATGGTGAGTTTCATCAGTTTTTTCACTTGTTAGCTTCATGAATATTTTCAAATCCATGATAGCTTAAGATATGGCTACCTTATCTTCTTCCTTTTTTTTTGTTTTTTGCAACTGGTAGGGATATTTTCTAAAGTTATCAATGATAGTTATTCCTAAGTTGGAATTTCAACTCATCTCCCATGAATATGTATAACCTTATATGCTTAATCTTAACAAGTTTATGATTTGCTTTTCTAAAATTGTAGTTAATTATAGCTTTTTTGTATGAATTTTTTAATCTCAAATGTAAATCAATCTCTTTAAAAATACCTTGGAATTCCTCTCATACATTCATGAACCTTAGTTAAGGAAAAAATTGATAAACTTAATCATTGGAATGTCAGTTGAAAGCACAATTTTTTATCTTCCATAGGAAGATTCTAACTTATTAAAATCTCTATTTTAAGCTATTTGTCTAATATCTTTATCTCTACCTAAATTATATTATAAGAAAATGAGCAGTTACATTTTTAGATCTCTAGGCAGTGGAATTTCTAAAAAACTTCACATCTTATGAAAACAAACCGATCTTTTAAAATCCAAAAATGTATTTAGCTTCACGTCATTTACAATCCTTAAAAACAACATGAAAATTGAAGATTGCCGAAAAACTGATTTTATAATTTCGGCATCCTAATTTTGGTTGTTGACTTATTATTCCTCTAAACTTGGTATTCTGGAAACATTTCTTATATTTGGATGCTGCTTAGGCCTATTTTTACCCAAATGTTAGGATGACTTTCCATTAAGCTTGTTTCTTGTTAGCTTTTTTCTCAGCTTAGGACTTCAAAATTAATGGATATTCACTTCTAAAAACTTGAGCCCTCAAATTTAATCAATTTTAAACCCCATAGTGGATGATAAGATTTTCTCTATACTCTCTAATGGAAAGTGGGACTTCCTAGTCCTGCTTTAATCGTAATAAGCTTTGACATGTGAACCATTATCATTAAACTTGGCAAGGTTTAACTCTAATGGAATGTGAAAGTATAGTTATCATTGATAGCTGTTGAAAGAACTATCTATTCCAACACAATGTGTCTATGTTTGACTAAATTTATTTGGTACAAAGGACTCCCTATAAAATATGTTTTTTACACCAGATTAGTTTTTTGAATCGTCTTAAATATGTTGATGTTCTTATTACCGTTGAATCCAAATCTCTCTAGGAGACACGCCTAAGGAATACAGTGTTGAAGGATAAGAGAGAGAGAGGCAGAGAGCAGTATTGAACAATAAATTTGCGTAACATTTATTCATGAAATGGACCTCCTTTTTATCGGAATGGGGTTTGTACAATTATATAGTGTACCCCTAGCGTACGTATGTACGGTGGGGGTATTTTAGTCTATACATGAATATGGTCCAGGGGCCCACAGATATGGTTGTGTGGTCATTAGGCCAAGTGGCCATTTGTTGAGGATCGATTTCATCTACTTTGGAGCTGAATGGTCTGCTTCACTCATGTGGGTTGGAGGGCACTAGATTAGCCTGCATGGATAATATCATGTAGATTCTTTAGGAGTTGTTCTACTCTTTATCTACCTGAGATTACCATCCTCCCAATACACAGGAGTTGGCAAGTGGACGGTCCTTCGTCTTTGGTGGGTCTCAAGGGGCCAAGTCATCTCTTCTGTTAACCGGGGACACTTTGAGATTTGTGCTAACACATCTTCAATACACATATTAAAGTTTCTCTATTCTCTTGCTCTTTGATAGTGACAAATGCGATAAGGATAAGGAAATTTAAAGTCTTAAACAAGTTTGTGGTACTCCTGACTATTAAATATGCAATCATTGAATACTTCTTGACTTTCGTGCCAAATCCATTATAAATGAGACATAGAGACTTATCTTTGAAGCGCTCTTTCATATTCAACTTTCATTCCCTTAGTGGCGTCGAGTATGGAGGGAGGACAACAACCAAAATTTGTTAGCAAGAAGGCTCACACATTGGTGTTTTAGATAATAAAGAAGAGGGCGAGGTCTGTCTCTATGGTTGAACGGCCCGGGAAACACGTCGTACACAACTTGAGGACATGTGAATAGGTAGTTGAGGTGGGATCTTCGAATTCAAAAAATGGCTGCTCAGTCGAGGTTTCTCTAATGGCAAGGTGGGTTTCCTGTGAAGAAACGTCACGTGATGGCAAGAAGGCGTCTAGATGACGATCAAACAGACTTAGCTTCTTCTCTCCCAATCTTTCCTGAGCTGGGGGAGGAGCAGGGTCAAGAACCTGCTTTTGATATGTTACCTCTGGAGGTGTTGGGGATGAGTGAACAAGGGGTATGCTCCTGGCCATTCAGAGCTAGTACATCTCAGCCCGCTTCTTAACCTCCGCCAGCAGAGAAGGAGATTGGGGGAGAAGTGTTCTCCTTTACCACATCCGATTTGGAACCGATGATGGATCTGTCTTCTGGTGAGGGTATCAAGATTGCCTCTTGTTGAACATGGGGCTCCCGAAGCCAACATCACAATGGATTTCTGATCCGTCGAGGATTCTAGGCACCTTGGAGGGCCGGTTGGAGATAAATCAGTGAGCCCAGCAAGAACACCAAACGTAATCGGTCCATTTGGTTTGGCTAAGCATTTTCTTCATGGGACTCAAGCTTCGTCGACTCGAAAAGGTGACCACCTTCGTGAAGCGCATCTAGGACGGTTGGAGGAGTTAGCCGCGGTCAAGACTCTCGAAGCCGCTCATCAAGAGGAGTTGATGTCCCTTAAAACAGAGTGAACCGCCGTCTCCCGGTTGTATGCTGAGATGAATAGAGTAGATAAGGTTAAAACAAGGGGAGAATTGATGTTGAAGTTGTTGTCTCAGTTGGGGTATGACTCTGGCTGAGATTTCAGACGATAATTTTGTAAAGTTTTTTTTTTCGTTCTGGTTGAGTAATTGTAAATGGTGAAACAAGTGTAAATATACTTTATTTCATTAATATGTATGTGTGTGTGTGTGTGTGTGTGTGTGTTGTTCTTGTATCGTTTCATATTCCATTGTGTATTATAATTTTTGCGAAACAAACGTTCGGCTCCCCACGCTTCTTCTATTCTCTTTTGTGTGACCATCTCCCCTTTCTATCACGCCATAGCTCCCTAGTCTTCTTCAGATTTTTTCAGTGTGAACTCCTAGGATTGTTGTCAGTTGTTATACACAGACAAGCAACAATATTATTTAAGTCGTTTACTTTGGGCTGGATATTCTTCTTCGAGCGACTATGAAGGGAGAAAAATTGGCAAACGACTACGATGATAGTTCAGCTGTGTATGTCGACCAGTTCATATATGGATTGCGGCTGTCGTTTTGCAGCTAGATGAGTTCTATCCCCAATAGTTAGTATTCTCCCCGCGCAACTTACACCAAACTTAGTCGTCATAATCATGACCTTTGTCTTCTATCTCCGACGGATGGAGATTCTGTGGTCTACTGAACTGTTTTCTTTTTTTTTTGGTTTCAAGGTTGATCGGGACGGTTATGTGGTGTTTTCATTCGACCACAAATTTCGGTTGATAGGGGTCGAGAACAAAGTAGAGGATTAATTGTCAAAGTTCGTGATTGCCACACATTGTCAAGGCTGGGGGTCTTTGTCTTGCCCACTACCAAAGATTTGGTAAGCCCGCAGATCTTACCAGAGCACATTAGGTTTATGTTGACATGATCGAGGGGAGAGAACACTTTGTATTTCAGTTCACTAAATAGGATGTCATTAAGAAGGTTTTGTGGCCCAGAACTTTCGGCGATGTGACTGAGAGCTTATGGGGGGAGTTGGATGCGAAGGAGAAGAAGAGGATTGTGGCAGCAACAGCAAAGGGTGGCGAGAAGAGGCCCAGGGCGAAGAAGCCTCTGGGGAGGGAGGATCCTGTTGTTCAACTGAGGAAGCCTTATGGAAAATTCGACGCTGGTCTATAGATTCTTTTTATTTCATCCCTTTTTTTGACTCATTGGAGCTTGCAGGGTCCTTAGGTGTGTTGTGGGAGATTTCGTCCAAACTGTTAGAATCTCAGGAGTTGAACTCTAGAGAAGAGGATCCCCCATAACAATTGTTCGAGAATAAGGGGGTCTAGGAGTGTCATATGTTGACCCATGGGAGAGGGCAGCCACACAACATGTGTCTACCCTGCAGGTCGTTCTTGTCTCTGAGGACGATAAAGGCTCAGAGTTTGAACTTCGGGGGGAGGACCAATCGGGACCTGAAAGGGAAAAAGGCCTGTAGATGAGGACTCAGCGCCACCTCCACCTTCGTCTTAAGAGAAAGAGTTGCCCAAGATAAATTATACGAATATTTATCACACACAAATAATAAAAAAAAATTGAAATAGACACCAGAAATTTTTACGTGAAAAATCTTGGCAAAGGACTAAATCATAAGGTCTCGCATAGTTAAAGTAGTCCACTTTGTGATTATAGGTACTTAGGTACACTCTTCTCTTGAATTAGGTAAGAGGGAATTATAAAGTTGATAGGAAGAAGAGGATGGTGGCAGCAGCAGCAAAGGGTGGCGAGAAGAGGCCCAGGGCGAAGAAGCCTCTGGGGAGAAAGGACCTTGTTGTTCAGCTGAGGAAGCCTTCTGGAAAATTCGACGTTGGTCTGTAGATTCTTTTTATTTCATCCCTTTTTTTTTATTCATTGGAGCTTGCAGGGACCTTAGGTGTGTTCTGGGAAACTTCGTCCAAACTATTGGAATCTAAGGAGTCGAACTCCAGAGAATAGGATCCCCCAGACCAATTGTTCGAGAATAAGGGGGTCTAGGAGTGTCATATGTTGACCCATGGGAGAGGGCAGCCACACAACATGTGTCTACCCTGCAGGTCGTTCTTGTCTCTGAGGACGATAAAGGCTCAGAGTTTGAACTTCGGGGGGAGGACCAATCGGGACCTGAAAGGGAAAAAGGCCTGTAGATGAGGACTCAGCGCCACCTCCACCTTCGTCTTAAGAGAAAGAGTTGCCCAAGATAAATTATACGAATATTTATCACACACAAATAATTAAAAAAAATGAAATTGACACCAGAAATTTTTACGTGAAAAATCTTGGCAAAGGACTAAATCATAAGGTCTCGCATAGTTAAAGTAGTCCACTTTGTGATTATAGGTACTTAGGTACACTCTTCTCTTGAATTAGGTAAGAGGGAATTATAAAGTTGATAATTATAATTGTCTAACAATAGCTCAATAATAATAGTTGCAATCGGGTTGTAGTTCTTGGAGATAATAGGGATAACAGGCCACAAAGATCATAGTTGATGTTATAAAGACAGTAGTCTGTCACAAATGTTGTTGGCATTGGTTGTAATAGCATGTTCTTGTCGTTGAGGCAATAGTTAAAATTCATAGTAAACATTACATAGGTAGTAGTTGATAGCTTCAGGAGCGTCAGTTGACCACAAAAGGCCATAGTGGGAGGTAGTAATGATAGTAGTTGGCAAGATATGTTATATTAAGAGCTATAGTAGCGTTCGTTGGCCGCCAAAGCTGTAGTTAGGAGCTGCCACATAGTTCGTAGTGGAAGGTTGTAATGATAACATTTGATCATGTGGGCTATAGTGGAGAGATTTAATAGTGTTGCTTGGTTATAGAGGATGTTGTTCGAATTTGCAGTAGCAATTTGTCATATAGGCCATAGTGAAAGGTTGTAATGACAACAATAGAACATGTAGGCCATAGTGCGGAGTTGTAGTACAGTTGGTTGGCCACCAAGGCTATAGTGGGGAGTTGTAGTAGCAGTTTTTCACTTAGGTCGTAGTGAGAAGCTACAGTAGTAACTAGCAACATAGGTTGTAGTGGGTCACTGCAAAAGCGTCAGTTGGCCACAAAGGCTATAGTAGAAGGCTATTTTGATGAGCTTTAGTGGGCAGATACATGAGTAATTAACCACATAAGTCATATAAATAATTATGATGGTGTTTCCTAACAATTATATTTTTGTTAGACCTAAGTCATATGAATACAAATTCTCAATGCCTCCCCAAGGTTTGTGTCTTTAACTAATCTGTCACTATTATATTTATGTTTGACCTAACCTAGTAATGTTATCGTTATTCTAGAAAGTACTATCTTGTCGATTTAGGATATCCACAACAACGAAATTTGTTGAAGTCATTTCCAAACATGAGATATTGCCTCCCTCACTTTGAGCACAACAACCAAGTGATTAAAAAGAGGAATGAACTGTTCAACAAAAGATGTCGGTCATTATGAAGTCTTATCAAACGAGCATTCGGTGTATGGAAGAAGTTGGTCATACTCTGAGATATGTCTACACAACAACTGCGCTCTATAATTTTACACGGAAGCATCCATCCCAAAATGGTATCAATTTCAGGGTCTTAGATGATGATCCTACCTACATGCCTGAGGAAGCTGACCAACATCAGCCAGACCTTCGGTGCAAAAAGAGAAATGTAGGACGAACGAGTACAACATTTCTGAGAGAGAATGTGTCGAGAAGATGTTACAGTTGAGAGAGAAGATTGTTGATGCTTGGTGAATGCAATGAAATTACTTATGTAGCAACACCTAGTTATTTGTAGTTAATGATTTATATTTTATCTTCATGTATTTCTCAGGATGTATTTTTTCAAATTATATATAGCAAACGGTGTTGTACTTTTCTTATTTTTCTTTTTTGCACCGATAAACTTTAATTCTTAATTTTAAGAGTTTACATTTTTTTAGAATTTCTCGAATGTTGTATTAACTTATTTTTTTTTTAATTAGAGTAATATTATATTATAATAACATGAAATATGAGCTCGAGAAAATCAAGCAATTCGAAAGTTCCATTCTGTTATTGTGGTGGCAGGTGTGTTCAATACCAGTCCAGGAGGGAAGGTAGCTTACAGAAGAAGATTTTATTCTTGTCCTAGTACCATGACTCTTGCACATCGCGTCTGCTTCTGGTGGGTTGATAACACTGACGAGGTACCTCGAGACTGTGATCAGTCGAGAAGAGATGCAATGATGGAGAGGAGATTATCCTGAAGACTCGATCATCAGGATTTCAAGTCAAACATCATTTTAGACTTGCTGATTACCATTGTTGTTCTCTTTATTGTAGTTGTTTGCTTCAAATAGCTAATCTTTTTCTTATGTATTAGAGTATTTTTTGACTGAACTGTCAGTTTTTTAGCAGTAGAAACTCTTTCTATTATTTAATTCTGAATATTCTGAAAACTGTACTTATTTCAATATATTACATATATAACGGCAAAACAGTATTCTCAGCAAAAATAATAGCAGCACAATAGATCTCCCAAACACATGCTTCTTCATCATGAACTTTTTGGCAGCTCCTGAAAAGCTGCTACTCAAGGAAGCAGCTTTACAGGAAATTATTAAAAAAGCAGCAGCCGTCCCAAACTTATCTTTAATTTACGTTTGAATGTTCCCAAAAAATACCTTAAGATCTGTGCCAAACATCTTGGGATTCATGTCAAATAACAAAATTTGTTGATGATGTATCAATAAATGTTTCAGACGTTCTTAAAAATAATCTTTTTATTTTAAGTCTCATTTACATACATACCACAGAATTCTTATGAATTTCCTTATCCTGCGCCGCGCCCAAACAAAATGTTTACATACATAACACTCGAGTCTTTCATAGGGGCATTTACGTACATACCTCACAATTCCCATTTATTCACATATCTGACACCCAAATTTAACTAATGTCTATTATATTTTGTCTGGGTATCTATAAAATCACTATAGAATTTTTGCATAGAAAAATTATTGTTTTGCTATATATGTGACGTAAAAGTTGCTGAGAGATAACGTGTAAACTTTCTCCTCAGAGAGTGCTCCTTGTTCAGCATAGCGTACAATATCATAATTTTTATCTTATTTCATTCTCAAATCTTTCTTCACATAATTTAATTTATTATAACCTTAATCTTCAATTTAAATCGCCATCATTCACCAATAAATGTTATCTATTTTCGAAATATGCACAATGCGTTTTAGCTGTTTAACCAAAATTAATATTTTAAACCCTATCTAAATTTGAAAAATATTACATCAGGACTCCTAACGTAGAGCTACGTTCGGAATTCACTGATATGTGGACACGTGGCTTAAAGGAAACGTGCGCTTTCATGTGATCCGATCCGGTAATATAAGAGAATATTCCTCCAGTGTTATTCCTGTTATTCAGGTGTTATTGATGTGTTAATATATTATTATAACACCAAGGATATTTTCAGAACACAATAACACAATAATATCACTACAATAACACTTAAATAATGTGAAATAACATGGAGGGAATACTACTCTACATTAAAACGATTTTTTTAAAATTTTTTTGTCACCTGCACGTGGCATCATTTCATTAGACTCCGAACATAGCTCTACGTTAGGAGTCCTGATGTAATATTTTTCCCTTTAAATTCAACTTGAAAGCGAACAGGCAAGAGAAGATTTTAACACAAAAAAAAATAATAAAAAAAAAGTGCGGCATTTACTTATATATACCTTCCCAATTTATATGTATACCAAACACCTAAATTTTATTTTTTACATTTATACTAACCAAATTCTTCATATCACATAAAAAATACTACCATTTTAAATACTAAAATATTGAAATACACCCTTTCATGCATAGCTAAGGTGTAATGCATGCAAAAATTGAAGTTTAGGTGTTATAAATATATAAATACATAGTATGTTTGTAAATATTCCTAAAAATTAAATTATAATGTAATAACAATCATCTTATCACCTGCAAGATTCATCTCAACAAGTTTATTCACTACATTCAAATCACTTTCAGATTAATAACTTTTCTTTTGTTTACTCCACTCCAACACAAGTTTTTTTCTGACAAAATCTCATAAAAATAGTATTCATGATCAATTCAAGTACATTTTTTTACTATAATCATTTACAGATGACTAAATTTATGAAAGGCAATCAAATGCGCTTCATCTCTATTCTCTCATCAACTTTGGGATCGCAATTAATGATTTTTACATTAAGTTCTTTAAAAAAGAAACCGAATGGAAAGAATGAGAAAAAGCAGTAAAAAATACAGAGATCTTCACCTACAAATAATTAATTTGAGAGTTGTAGGACAACTATATTTTGCATTCCAGCCCTTGAGGAATTACAGAAGATTGCTGAAAGTGTGGAAAAGACCTTACAAACCTAAACAAGTGGTTCTGACAGTTCCATCTCATTGGAGTTCTGCTGCTCAACTGTCTGGTATCTTACAGAGTCCAATCCCAGCCATTGCCATGGCCAACATACATATCTGTGACTGTTTCGATTCGTTGTCGAATCGTTCTTATCGAACTGTTCAAGTTGGCGTGTTAGCTCTTCCACCCTCTCCCTCAACCTGCCTGTCCTTACGTCTGCTAGCCTTAGAGAAGTCTCCGCCGCATCTCTGGCAGCTATAGCTGCAGCAGCAGTCTCTTCTTTGAACTTGAGCTTCTTCTCAAGTTCCATCATGGCATGTTTTGCCTCCTCCAGTTCTTGGCGCAAGGATGATAGCTTCACAGTGAAAGCAAAGTTAATATATACAAAGTGAGTCTGTATGGTTTAGAAAAGTATTAAATATTTAAGAGGCATTTACATAAATACCACAGAATTCATATGTATTTACATATTTAACACCTAAAATTTAATTATTACATTTATATCCAAATCTTTCATATCACAACCACCACTTGAACTTTTAAGAAGTGCAGTACACCTCTTTATGCATAGGTAAGGTGGCATTTTTGTAAAAATTGAAGCTTATGTGTCAGATATGTAAATACATATAAATTCTGTGGTATGTATGTAAATTTTCCAGTATTTAATCGTAATATGTGAAATTATTCGTTATTTATCCACTAAAATAGCAAGGAATTTGAAGAGAGTTTTGTTGCAAAGGAGACTAGAAAAGCTGTTTCATGACCCTAAGGCTTGGAGCATAAAAGCTAACATGATTCAAGAACATGGAATTGTGAAAACAGAACAAAATCAAACATGAATCCTTTTCCTCCATTGTCTCCTATTGAGGGTCATATTTTAATTTAATTCTAATAAATTATGATCATTTTTATACAACATGCCCAAGTATTTTTAGGTCTACCTTTACCTTTCTTAGCGCAAGTCAAATCTAAAACATATACTCTTCTAGCAGAGTCACCAGATGATCGAAATTTAATGTGACCAATCCATCTTAAGAAAACTCTCTCTAATTTTATCCGCCACTGGAATTACCCTAACCCTTTCACAGATATATTCATTTCTCATTTTGTCCCTAAGTGTAAAACCACTCATCCACCTAAGCATTCCAATCTCAGCAACACTTAATTTTATGCTTCTCTTTTACATGCCAACATTATGCTCCAAAAAGCCTCGTAGGTTTCACCGTCATCTTATAAAAATTTCCTTATGCTTTCCTCTACTTCAATCATTGAACTTGAATTCTATTAATAACACCCCCATCTATATCACCAGCACTTTGAACAATAACTCAAGATATCTAAAATGTTCACTCCTTTGACTTGATCACCCATTGCTACAACACCGCCACTAAATCTACTATTATTTAAATTAGATTCCATATATTCAGTTTTAGATCTACTCAAACGAAAGTTTTTAGACTCTAAGTTTACATTCATAATTCAAGTATTTTTCTGAACTCTCTCTAGTATTATCCACAAGAAGTATATCATAATTGAAAAGCTTAAGCCAAGGTACAAAGGCCCAAATGAGCAAAAAAAGAAAAAAAAAAGGAAATAAAACTGAAGACCAACGATGAAAGCATAGAAAAACAGATATTGAGCCATTATGCGCTGCAGTAAAGCACGTCACAACTCACCAATATCATTATAATTAATGCCATAATTATGATAAATATCATACAAATATGATTGAAATTCCACTGCAGAATTGGGTTATTTGGATATTTTATACCCAAAACCCAATACTAAAGCATAATCATAGTTGAAGGTATTAAACATTACAGCAAAGTATGTCAGCTAATTACACTAGCTATGATAACCATCAATACTACTACTACTGAGATTCTGATACAGGAATTTAAGTTATTCGGGTATTATACCATATCATTAACCCAAAACCCAATAACATGGCTGACAATTCCCTTCTCGGCGTATAAGATTAGCTTGTGATGCAAGTGGAATATTCTATTATAGGAAGCTCAACCCCGTTTAAAGAAGTCTACATATGCAGCTGCATCAGGGTTATCATTTCATCAACTTTCCAACAAACTCCGCAAACAAATCCCAACCCATAGATTAACTAAACAACTTGAAGCATGAACGGGATTTAGGAGAGTTCAAACTTAAAATTGGATAGAGTGGTGCAGAAAATTTAGTAATGAGCATCGAACTGGAAATTTATGAAGTTCAGGGTGAGTTTGTATGCAACAGATTTATCCATGAGCATTCTCCATTTTAGAATAATGCTTCACTCATGAAAATATCTAAATATTGGGATTTTCTTTTTCATTATGCCCCAACTTAGTGTGGCATCTAGGTCGTAGCTTGAGACACAAAATAATAATAATAATAATAACCATCATAATCACAACATAACAAAACAAAACAGAAAATTCCTCAATTTTTAAGGATTTTTTTGGGTGCATGAAGTCTTAGGTGTGTTTGTTTCAGACTTTTGAACCACCATCTGTAATAAATATGGTTTTCTTCCATTTTTGAGTCGCATGTCTTGTTACTTCCGTTTGTAAACTAGGTTCGGTGGTTAATAGTATCCTGAACGCAAAAACTACTCTGTTCCCTCATTTTATTCCGCGGCTTCCCCCAGCCTTCGACTCTTCTGCCCTGGCGAGAGCGAAGTCGATCCGCTGCTTCTGTCATCCTCACGTCCCATCTCCGCCTCCGTGAGAAATGCTGCATGTTGCCATCAGTTCTCTGCTGAATAAAACGGTTAGAGTTCAGAGCTCGACTCAAATCCCAGCTTTCTCCTTCTCTTCCCCGAGACCCCCGCAGACAGAGTCGGCTTCCTAAGCTTCACTCCTCAATGTCACGCATTCTACCGGCATCATCCTCAACCTTTCTCTTTTTCATCATTCTCTGATAGCAGAAGCCGGTCATCTGGACCTCGCTAATGCCGTTTTTTCCTTCGCTTGAGCTAGTGCAGTTTTTCTAGGTGGGAGTATGTTTTCTTGTATTGGATTAGGCACGATCAAATTATTTCAATGAATTAGGGAGTGCCAGTGAGTCCAACTGGTGTAGAACATTATACATCTGAGTATTTGATTCTTCTTAATTTTTTACAGCCTTTGAGAATCTGTGGAATATATATAAATCACCCGGTCTTTTTATTGCATATATTATGATGTGATTACGATTCTGAAGTGTTTTATGTGTAAATATCTGAATTTAGGTGTTAAATAGATAGATACATAAAACCTGTGTGGTATATATGTAAATCACCCAATATTTTAGTGATATAGGTCTGAACCATGTTCAAATTTGGGTTCAAATCAGTTTCAGAATGATCAATTTTAAAAAGCTAGTTTCAGAAAGCTCAAACTTCAAAGGCCGGTCCTCTAAAGCTAGAGGTTATTCCTCATTAGTTATGATTTCGTGCAAAATGGGATGTTTCTATAAATGAACATATAGAGGCAATATGTGGCTAATTATAGATATTTTAAGGCCATGATGTTAAATTTAATTGTGGTTTTTTATTAAATAAAATTTGTGAATTTTAGATATACACCACACAATTCTTATGGATTTATATGTCTTAGTACAATTGTCATAAATTTTGCTTGAAAAGGTGTATTTGACGTTTAAAAAAGTTAATAGTGTATACCTATTTCTTTGTTCTCTCTCATTATTCATTTGCAATTTCTAAAATCTAGCCTTCTCTTTATTCTATGATTTAATTGACTTTACTTTTGTATTCCTGCTTATTTAAGCAACAGTTAAAAAAGAGAATTCTATACATTGACAAATCATATGAATTTTAGATAATATCTACCGGGGGTATTACAAATATTTTTTCACAGACAGCATTTTCAAAACTATATTTTTCAAACAGAGCAACTGTTTCTGAAATACTAGCTTTTGAACAGCAGATTTTTCACAACAAATTTTGAACTGAGATTTCGTACAGTTACAACCGAAACAGGCGTACCCTTACTGTCCACTTTAAAGGCAAACAATGAAGAAAGATATGACGCAAAAATTATGCTAACATTAGGCAGAAGAAAAACATAAGTGGTGTAATCACAATCTTACCATAGCCTCTCCAATATCTCCCTATTAAGCATGGGAATGAAATACGAGTATTTCGCGCAGCGCGGCCCCAAATCACGAAGCGGAGAAAAAAATTATCATTTGAATGCCGCGTTCGCGGCCTTCAGCAGCTAAAATAGGCAAAATGCGGGCCGCGGGATCGACCCCGCGGCCCCGCGTTACCGATCGTCTTTGCCCTCTTTGCCCTGCGCTCCCTTGCGAATCCCTTAAAACCGCCCCACGAAGTCTCCCCTTTTTTCTTACACTCAACCGGGGCGTGGCTTCCTCTCCTCCTTCCCGATGCCTTCGACTGCCCCGCACCATTTTGCTCTCTCCGTAGGCCTCACGTATTTCATTCTAACAGATCCGCTCGGCTCCCTCTTCTGCCCCAAAAAAAAAAGATCCCGCTCTCTTTTATGCTCTTCTCCCATAAGTCGATAGGGTAATCCTCTCCTTTCTCTGAGCATTTGAGGGTATGACTTTAATCCCTCAGCTTTTTTTTATTTATGTTTTCATGGTGGATCCTTTTCTTGTTACCACTGAATCGCAATTTTTTTTTTTTTTGGTAAGTGGTTTATAAGAACGATAGCTTCTCTGTTAGTTTACTGTTTAGAACCATTTAGCATTGAACTTTTGGTTTCTTTCAATAATTGTGAATCATAATCTCTAGCAATTAATGCTAAAATTTGTTCAGTTAAGATTATTTAAGGGCTGTTTGGATTTGTTCTTTCTTCTTCCAGTCATCTAAAACTTGATGTATATGTGCTAAATCATATGTTTCAATGATGTGCACGGTTGGAAAGAATGTTTTGATGTTTGCTTGTGATTTGTGTAGTTGTAGCAAGATCTGGAAGTTTGGGTTAAAAAAAATGGTGATTATGACCATTTTTTTTCTGATGTTTATGATTAAGATTGGATTAAAAACAACATTACGATCAGGTGAAAACTGTAAAAGCTACTAGGGAATGATTATGTGATACTAATTTGTGTTGAGGAGTCCCGTAAACATAACTTCATCTTCTTCTAAGCTTTGTTAAAGTGCTGTTGAAACTAAGGATAGTTGAATAAGTCTTTTTATGAACATATGCAAATTATGACATAAAAGTTCAAGATAGTCCCATAAAAGTTCTGAACCCTTTTGTAAATTGGGAGCTATTGGAATATTGTACAACTGCATGCTAATCCAATTGAGCATCTAATTACCTTTGAGAATGTATAATCATTGTATGAAACTTTTGATCCTCCTACACATAAAATTATTGTGACAAATTTCAAGTATTCAACTAGAAGGTGATTAAAATTGCTTGCAGACTGTTGTAGATTTAGAAATGAATGTTAATCCAGTTGCTATTCTATTTACTTTCAAGTGGGAGGACAGTTCAAATGTAGGTGGAACATCTCATATTGTCTCCAACGAAATTTGAAGATATTCAATTATTTGCCTTATTTGAATTTGCCTTCGTCTATTATCATAACTGAAAATAATAGAACGTTAAAGGGGTTGTTACAGAAATGAATTTTTGCTTCAGAAGTTTCAAAAACAGTTTTATCAAACAGAGGCATCATGGTGATTTTTCCAGAAACAGCTGCTCCACAGCTGCACCAAACAAGCAGTCAGCTTCCTCGCAGGTGCTTCCTGGGGCAGCGCAACTGCAGCTCAAAAAGTTTTGAGAAGCTGCAGCTGCCCCAAACAGAGCCTTAATTTGCCTTTCAAATAAAATGAGTAGTTATTTCTTTTTCACACACCATTTACTGTTATTTTAAATTGATATATAACCATTAAGGATGTAGAAGTAGAGCCTTCATTATTCATTAATAGTCACACAGCTTACCTTTTCACATAGTTGAGTTATTTCTCAACTTTATGTTTTATGAAGCTTCTCATATGTTAATCTTTTTAGGAAATCTGCATAGACAGGTTATCAACTAGTGCGAACTATTTTAATCTATGCTATTTCTTCATGAGTTTATACTAAATAATTTCTTTTCAAGCTACATGCACCAAGTGCATGTGCATGCCCGCACTCACCACTGTGCAGCATAAACTTTGTGCAGATTATCTACTGATGTTTCAATTTTAAATCAAATACACACAGATTAGTCATGCACTTCACAAACTAGACATACAATGAAAAAGCAAATAGGTTAAAAACTCACTTCTGCTGGAAAATACACACCTCAAGGAATAAAAAATGATGCAGTACAATTCAGCTAAATTAATCAAGAAAAGTGACTAAATTAACTAGGAGAAGACCAAATTTTTATGCTTCAACCCAAACTTTCAAATCGGGCTACAAAGGAATAGATCCAGACCAATTTCTAGACCTTTTTAACCCATCTTTATTACTGAACGAATTTCTCTTACGTTTTTTACTAGATTTTTTAATTAGATTTCATTATTCTCTTTGGATGATTATAAGTTTGAATTTAATTTTTTTAAGGATTATAATTAATTTCAATTATGATGAAATTTGCATTCAAATAATTAAGCTCACCCTTAAACCATATTTCTAATGAGTAAGTCAAACAGTGTCATCCAAAGTCCAAAGTCAATAAGCATGGCCAACCCTTGATGGTTCTTTGAAGATGTTAGAAGGAAGTATTGAACACATAGTCAACAACCATTCAATTTCCGAAGTTAAAAATTTAAGTTTGTGCAAGTCTCCATGTAAGCCTTAAATGATCGGCCAATCCTTCCTCTTCCAAGTAATTATTCATCTTCTTAAGCTTTATAATGCCTTAAAAACAGAAAACTCTAATATGTAACGATATTTTGATGAAATATAGAACTTTTAGGGAAGTCCTATTTTTTTCCTTATGAAAAACTTGGTGGCCATCAAGTTCCCTATGGTGAGAGGTTAATATTTATTATCATTATTTTATTTATGTGAATTCCCGTTGTATTCTCACCTCCATATATCCTAGTGTTCTAGAACTTCTCTTTAAGCTCTCATTCTCTCATCCATAGCTCCACTAAATATAAACAACACCACCAAAAATCTACCCAAAAACAATCACCTTATAACCCCAAAATTCCCATATATCCTTAAAGCCAAACTCCAAAGCATCTTCAATCAACCCAACATCATAAGCTTTACACCAATATCTTATTTCCATCCATAACCATTGGTAACTCATATTTCCAACCCACTTAAAATCAGCCACGAGTACAGACCCGAAATCCCTGCAACCTTTTTGTAGGTCTAAATCACCATTGGAAACCCAACTTGCCAAAGCACCCTAAGCTCCAAACCGGCTCCATTAAATAAAATTATTTCCTTGATTTCCTTTCACTAAGAGTCTATTATATCCACTATATCATAATGACTTCACCGCTAGCCTCCTCTATCGTGCATCCTATTGCCACTGCCACCCAAATTTCTAAATAATAGTTCAATCACAGTGTCGCACACATGTATATGACTTCCGCCTGCTATATGTTTTCTACCATAGCTCTCTGCCATGACAACGCTCAACAACTTGGTCGACCAAGATTATGGCCACTGTCTTCTTTCTTAACATCCATAGACAGACATCAAAAGACAAATTCTTGTTTGACACTTCCTACTAATTGCATTCTTTCCTTCCAAACACGTAACAACCAATAGAGACCTAATCACTGTCATTTTCTTAAGTTTCAATGGCATAATAATATCGTAGAATAAGATCATTAGCATATTCATAAGATCAATGTTAACTTTTGCCTCATAAGGTTTATGTTGTGAAGGTCAGCCATATTTTTTATATGGGCACTTTAGATTTTCCAGTAAACGATCTTAGATATATTTAAGCAAGCGTTATGCATCTAGATCATCTTGCACACAATGAAGAAACCATTTCGTCAACTTTTCATATCTCATGCATATACATGTAAAAATAACTATGCATCATATTCTCATACTAGTATTTATACATTATATTATTGTACATCTTAAAATGACTTTCATGAGCTACCAAGGAAGCCCACACGTAAATGGGCCTTCCTGGCCTATTGGATAGGGCCTCCTTTTATGGAATATAAACAACATCGTGCACCTAGAGCTACTAATTGGCAGATCATGTTTGTCAACAACGTCCATCGAAATGATAGCTACAATAACTACACCTCATGAAGTCCTGGCGAACTCCTCTGCCGAGCTCGTTCGTACTTATCGAGCTCCTCCGCTGAGCTCGCCTGCACTTGTCAAGCTTCATTTTCGACTTCATTTACTGGTCCTTGAAAATTATCTAAGCAACAAAAGGAAGGGTATTCTAACCCATCACAGCCTATGCCCATTTATAAATCGCCTGACACCCGCGGCAATATCTTTTCAACAATAAGTCTTAAATAAACCCATTCAGTATGACCTAGAATATATCATTTCTCTATCTCTTACTCTTTCTACAGCCCTATGAGGGTAAGCACACCGAAGGGGCATATAAAGAAAAGGGGGGTGCGGAATTGCGGGTTCTCGCTCTCTTCATCTCCTCTACTTCTCTCACAAGGTCTCTTCCGAATTATATGAATTCATAATAAATATGTGACACGCTATCCTAAAAAGATTCAACAATTATTACAATTATTATTATGATTATGATGCCTTTTTATCGTTCAAAAAGACAAACCATTTTAATCTAAATAGGACAATGATGATCTCTCACCTCGCCATAATCAAATATTAATATTTAAAAACTTTCCCTTCATAATGAAGATTTTCCTTCTAGTCTTATGAAACATACTGAACAAGTCTCATGCATTCCTCTGGTCTCATAAAATTCAAAAGCTTTTCCAATTCATCAACGTGTGCTAAAACTTTTATGATTTTTCTTTCCATAATGATGGTTCTTATAAAAAAAAATTATGATGAAAGATCTCTCAATAATTAAGTATGTCAATCCTTATGAAGTCACTCATGATGATGTGTCTTCTTAATGATGACTTGGATCTTGAAGATAATTATGAGTAAATTTACTATTTTGTCTAAAGTTAATTCAAATATATTATAAGATGTTAAGCTATGGGATGCATCTGATCGTGTCTAAACCAGAGTACGCCATTCAACAAGATTTTGCTCTACTTATCATTATGCAAGAAAAAATGTTATTTTTTAAAATTACAAATTGCTTCAATTACATCCACTAGAGATTGTGTTCACTGGATAAATCTAATGATAAAAGTGAGAAGATATTGAGTTTGTCATCATTACCACCATCATTTACTAGTCCATCATTGATCCACATTGCAAAGATCTCATATTTGTATGCATTTTAGAGCCAAACATCAGCAAAGCTTCCCCATATCTGTGTATGATTTGGACTTTTTCCTCCTAGTGTTGTCTTACTACATGGGCACTTATTACATCCGACCACCTAATAATGCCTCTTCAACCAAGCTCTCCTAAAAACTCTTCAACAGATGTATTTTCCATTTTTTGTTAGTCGGGTGAATTGATCCAACACAATTCAGCTAAATTAGCCCCCAAAAAAAAATAATGATATGTAGGCAAACAAAAAGATCAAGCTATACCACAAAGGAGCTAAAATTGACATACTTTCAAGCCTACGAAGTCAACCTGTATCTTTGAATGAGTTTCTCTTTTTAATCAGATTAATTTTACTAGATTTATTTATCTTCTTCAGATGATCATAGTTTTGAATTTAAATGTTTCAACAATGTTGGACTAAATTTCAAATAAAATTTAATTTACTTTTAAATAATTAGTTTTACCATTATAAATCTATTTCTATAAATAGGGACACATCTTGTAATTGATGACTGAATTTCTATAAATAGGGACACAGTCTGTAATTGATGACCGAATTATTGGTAAATGAAAATTATTTTTGAGGCTAATTGAGTGTTCTCTCTTTTGACTCAAATTTTGTAGGTAAAATTTTCATTTCCAATATATTAAATTATAAAGCGAAAGGAACAAATAAGAGGTTAATTTCTGACATAGCATAACAATCTAATAAGAATTTATCCCTCAGATTAAAATTTCAGCCAACAACAACTATTTATATCGAACTAATAAAAAGAGAAAAATATGCTAGGTTAATCCAAAATGACCTGAATGCTATCTAGAAAGAGAAACAAGATTGTGATCTAACCAATATATTAATAAAGAAAATCAACTTAATAGGATATCAAATTTAACCATGGAAGTAACCAAGAACTTAATTATGAATATACATTCTGAACCATTATGACAATACAACTATAAACATTACTACGATCAGCTCCCAATGCATCTATCAATTTACAGCATCACTGAGTGGTGTAACACAAAAAAAAAAAAATTATTTATAAGAGCTTCTAATAATTTGGGTTATTTTAGGATTTATTTTGGTTTTATTTTTTTATTATTAAGATTTATTTTGAAATTATACTAAAGTTTTAAGAATTATTTAGATTTGAATTCAAAATAGTTTAGTTCTATCTTTTAATCATATTTTAATAAATGGGAGTTGATGTGATGTTATTTAGGTTGTCATTGAATGATGAAAGAAATTTGAAAGATCTCTCCTCACTATTCTCTCTTATTTCTCTCTCCGCCTCTTAAACAGTGCTCTCCCTTTTTTCTATCCTTAATCTCTCTCCCAACAGGAAATTCTCTCTCCATATGATCTCTCAAACAATTTTTTCAAGTAGTCAAAAGTCATATTTTCCTCCAACAATTACTCATCTCTCTCCTACTGACATGCATCTCGAGGATGCCTTTCTTTCTGGGCATAAGAACAAGAATCCAATTCATCTAATCACACAATCTTACATGCATGCTTCTCAAGCAAAGTTTCATCTTAGTTTCTCTCTTCGAGCGTGTTTCCTCAAGGTACAAATTAAGTTCAAAAGGCATTTCAAGAAGAGAGAGGGAGCAAAAGTGTTAGGATCACAATCTAGTGCCCATTATCAAATTGACATTATATCAATCCTCCTTCTACATCAATTGGTTGTAGAACTAAATTTTCTAATGATAAGAACATCTAAACTTTAGCTGCCATATCAATCCTTTACCCCTATCCATCCCCTGCCACCATGGTATCTATAAAGCCAAGAAAGAAAGTTGACATACCTAGAATGCATAGATTATGCCGAAGTGAAAAATTGAAAACATGAAAATTAACTTATAAAGCAAAATACTCCTCATTCAATTTGGAATATTGGTTACAAATTTATTGACGTCTCATCAGCTCATAAGCATTTAAGTACATAACAATATTAAAAGTATGGTTTATATTTAAGTAAAATATATGCTTTACATAATTATAAGCCTCAATCATTACTGCTTGTATTAAGTGGTAATAGAATTTCTTATTATGATTGATTGAAATATTGCCTAAAGGCAGTATATGAAACTTTTGATTAATCATTCAATTATCCCACATGAATCTCGTGATTACAGTTAGTCATATGACAAATGTGGCTATCAATAGTCTAAGAGATATTATAAATCAACTGCAAGGCATGTCAACGTTATGCCACTTAATTGATATTCTTATTCATATAACACTGAAGCGTCAAGAAGCAAATGGATGAAAACAATATAGAGTTTATAATCAATAAGCAACTGACTGTCGCATTCATTCTTTTTTCAAAATTATTTATCATGATGATAGCACATATTATTTTTGGTTCACATTTCATCGGTTGTTTATCAAATGGTTGAAATAATAAAGCCATTCAACTTGAGTCAACTCCTAAAGATAGAAGAGACTCCAAAACTAAAGAGCGAGAGTATGTTGAAGAAAGTGCATGATTTCTTTTAAATAAAATAAAAAAAAAGGAAACATACGTTGCTAAATTTTTTTTTTTATTGAAGTTCCAAGATAACCTAAGTTATTGTCAATCAAACATGCACCATGACCATACATTTGAAACGTTGGAACTAAACAGAAATGATAATTCAATCAAAAAATATGCTATATTTATTTAATTGTATCAAACGTGTATGAGCATATTAAACCAACTAATGGATTAGATATCTATCGTTTATCTTACTATACTTAACGGAAAAAAGGGTTGTGAAAAAATAAAATATCAAAAACTCCCATTTTTTTCCTATACATGTTCAAACTTGAAAATGAAGAGTTGGTAAGGTGCCATATAGACAAAAGAGTATTTACAAAAGGCAGTGCAAATATTATAGAGAAAGAAGTCATGCCAGAAAGCATGTTATGTCAGTCCTTCCATGGTTGATACAACAACAACAACAAAACTTTCATCCCACTAAGTGGGGTCAGCTACATGAATCCTTTTCTCCATTGCGTCCTATTTAGTGTCATATTATAATTTAATTCTAATAAGTTAAGATCATTTTTTATACAATATGCCCAAGTCATCCTAAGTCTACATCTGTCTTTCTTAACATAAGTCGAATCTAAAACATCTACTCTTCTAATCGAATCATCAAATGGTCGACGTTTAATGTGACCAAACCATCTAAGATGACTACCTCTAATTTTGTCCGTCACTGGAGCTACACCAACCCTATCACGGATATATTCATTTCGCATTTTGTCTCTAAGTGTAAAGCCACTCATCCACCTAATCATCCTCGTCTCGGCAACACTTAACTTAGTTTTATGTTTCTATTTTAAAGGCCAACATTCAGCACCATTGAGCATTGCAGGTCTCAACGCCATCTTATAAAATTTTCCTTTCAGTCTAAGCGGTACTTTTCTGTCACACAGTAAGCCCAAAGCATTACTCCACTTCAACCAACCAACTTGAATTCTACTAACAACATCCCCATCAAATCACCATCACTTTGAACAATAGACACGAGATATCTAAAGCGTTCACACCTTTTAATAATTTGATCATCTATAATTACATTTCCAACACTAGAGCTACTACTACTAAAATTACATTCCATGTATCCAGTTTTAGTTCTCCTCAAACGAAGGCCTTTAGACTCCAAGGTAGACTTCCATAATTCAGTTTTAGTTCTACTCCATGGTTGGCAATGGAAAGTAAGAAAATAAAATTAAGGAAATTCAACCACTGGACAGTGATGTGTGGCCTCCATTCATCAGTGAACTACAAGAGTATGAAAATTGTAATTACTACTTGAAAAGGGCTATTGGCAAAAACAATCAAAGTAAAAGCTCATGTTCAGACCGATAATTAAAATTTTACAATAATATTCATTTGATCATTGTTTAAGCATCCACATCTAACCTTTACACATCTCTTTATTGCATTACGGTAACCGATCATTAAAAAAATAAACAAATAAATACTTCAATACTAAATGTTGCATATCAAACCAAAAGTATAAACATCAAATATTTACATTTATGCACATATGTCCGAAAAATTTGCTATTTACTGAATTAATACCGAGGTTTTCAAAATGAACCCTAAACCTATATATTTGTCTGTGCTATGATCAAACCAATGAAAATCTAATGAAAGCAATAAAAACAAATACACAAATAAAGAGAGGGAGATAATCACAAGACTAATCAGCTATATAACCATTTAAGCATGTTGACATTATCACAAGATTATTGAGCTAAATTTATTTACGAAATGTAGATATGTTATTGATATCAAAAAGGCTTTAGTGAATCATTAGTCAGTTATCTCCAAGTAACTTGATAATTTCATAGGTGAAATGGTAACTATTAAAGTAAAGGCCTAGTTAAGCAAAAGTCAGGCAAAATATCACAGGTTATTCCCAAAGTAAAATGAGTTGTAAGTGCAAGTACCTGTGCAAGAAACTCTTGTTCAACTTCTTTCCCTGCTGCAGCTTCCTGCTCTGCTGCCAGTTTCCATCTAGCAATTTCTTCCTCGGCAGCTGCAATGTCTGTCATGAGACCTTCAACCTATATCATAAAGGGAAATATTAAGTTAGCAACTCCTAATAATCTTTCCTATAAAATATATGACCATTACAACTTTAGATTAAATGATGTTATTGGAAAATACCAATCAGATTGGATTAAAAAGAGAGTATAAAGCTATTATTACATTTTCATTTGCCATATGCTCCTTCTCCTTAAGTTCCTTTATTTGTAACATTTGCTGGCTAATCTCTTTTGCTTGAGCATCTAAGTGTGCTTTAAGAAGACTAGACTCTGCCCTTAATCCAGCAAAGGTCACGCAAAATAAAAAATATAATTAGCAAAGCTGCAGAACTTATTTCAAACTATCAAAGTTATAAGCTTGCAAGTTGAAACATATAAACTGGTAAATGGAAAATATTTCTTCCTCATTGATAGTAACGTTAAAGTAGACTTTCAAATAAGCTTAAATATAATTTTTAAAAAAAAACATCAGTTCAATAAAGGAAAGCAGAGAGTCTCCAGCACAAAAATGTGAAAAGGCATAGAATATTAACTCTTTTTACAAATAAAAAAGGAAAGTAACGCAAAAACATTACAAATCACTATAGGTGGCATCAGGAAAGTACCTTTTCAAGCATCCAAAGTACAAAAAAAGAAAACTGCTATTAGACTAGCATAATCCATTCTAAAAAGAATTAAAATTCCAAAAAAAAGCAAACTAGGTGTTATTTTTCATCCCTTTAAATTTTAGTGCTAACGATCCCTAAGGTCCTAAACAAAAAAATTCAAATTACCTAATCGGCCAAACTAATGGATGAGGTAATGGGCACATGTAGGTCTCTCAAGACTTCCATAAACAAAATGAAGAGTTAGTCAAAATCAGAAAAGTTGAATTTTTTTATAAGCTAGACTGCAGAAAAGCATTTACATAATTTTTATTGATAAATTAGATAAAGCAATCAAAAAAATTATGATCACAAAAGAAACTTTAACCATGGGTTAATCATTAATTATTGAAATTTTAAAAAAAAAAGATCAGATATTAATCTTTGAAAAAATAGAATCATAATTCGGATGATAAGAATATGAAACAAGATTAGTGAGCATTAGGGACAGAAAGTTTCAACAAGGTTGTAAAATCTCATTTTGTGCACTTAATCAGAGTTGTTCGCATGTCAAAGAAACCTTCAATTTGGGGTTGGCTAGTCTAATAACACTAGTTGACAAGATTTAAAGTAGGCTTTAGAACTTAGAAGAGGCCATCACAATGAAAAAATCAACCCAATCGAATCAGTTATGACCTACCAAGCAATCCCATGGTTCCTCGACCAACTCTTCACCAAGTTAATCAAATCATCTATAAGCTACCGACCAAAATAATGGATCATTTCAGTATAGTGGCTTGCCCACAACTATCATTGCCCATCCAATCACTTTAAATATTTCATTGGCCACTTTCAGGGTAATGAAACTGCAATGTCAAAGCTATCCTATGTCGCCTCGCAATGGCTCATTTCCAAGTCTCCACATTTTGCTCAAGGATGAACTATCGATTAGTCATTTGGTCGTTTGATGTTTGTCAATTGGTAATTCATCCTCTTCAGACTCATTGTGTGAACAAAATTCTGTCACTTCCAGAGTTAGTTAGTCACAGACTCCAAATCATTCTTCACCTCAGCACCACCTGTGACAACACTCCAACTACAAATACCTCCTCCTTGACCTGTAGTAAACAAAAAATTTTAATTTTTGTTATAACTGAACTCATGTATCCTTGTAAATTAAGGAAACCAAAAGCTAGAGAACTTAAGACCTTGTATCTCCTTCCTTAAATATAGTGAAATCTTCTCTTTTCTCCTCCTATAGTGAACGTAGGCTTATAAAGCAAACCACCTAAATAACAATGTTTTATCTTCATTCTCCCATACTCTAACCTTCTTGAAAGCCAAATTTTTACTTCTGAAAGAGAGTAAACCAACTTGAGTCTCATCTTTCGTCTTCCTCCTCTTTAGTGAACCAGTAAGCTCTAGTATTATATGACCCATCACTATTCCTATGTAACAATCTGAACTCTCACCTATCAAAATAGTATCTACTTTGGCCTAATTGGCTCACGATTTTGTCCAATTGGTGTGACTTCTCAAGAGTTCACGTGTCTTAGGAGGGCACCCATAGAGGCATAACTTTGGAATTTTTGTCGAAACTCCAACTGTAACATTAAAATGTGCCTCAATGTGCAAGAGCTCGGCTTCATTCTACTTAAAGGATTTCACAATCTCCCCCACCTAAGTAATTGATGTCATCATCAATTTTCATAACTCAGAACCATCCACCAAATAGATATTCTTATCTTCAGACTGGTGTAATTCTTAGATACCATTTGTTAGCCCAAAAAACCATCGGGATATTGGTTGTTTTGGCCTAATGGCCTCACGATTTTATCCAATTAGTGTAACTTCTCAGAAGGTAGCCTATCTTAGGAGTGCTTTCATATTAGCATGTTACATGCTTAACTTTGGAGTTTCTATCGAAATTCCAATCGTTACACCCACAGGCGGCTCAATGTATAAGAGTTCAACTCATCCTACTTAAGGGGTTTCACATCCTAGGTCACTTTTGAACATCGACATTGTGTTTTAAGTAGATTAATGTTAAATTTGTATGAATGAATGGTTGTGATTCCAAAAAGATTCTGCCACGAAAATAATTTCCCATTTTTTTGTAGAATAAGTCTTTGAATCTATCTCTTATAACTTTTTTTAAACCCTAGCCATAAAAAATGTCAAGTAGGCACAATTCAACTTGATCAACTAAAGTACTAATTTTATAAGTTCAAAGAAAGTTCCAAATTATCTCAGAATTAAAAGAAAAAATAAATTTACAAGCACTAATGACTGATGAGATAAAGGTGTCTATTATAGGTTGTTGGTTATGGCATAAATGAGATATGAAATTGCCGAGCAATTTCACGAAAATTTAAAATTTTAGTGGAAATCAATAGTGCTCAACTTGCTGAAGACTGCAAGTTAATGCTAATAAAGCTCAATTAGAGAGTCTGCAAGAGAGCATTGCACATGCATCAAAACAAGCTGACAAAACTCCTCAACAAAATAAACAAGTACTTCCACTACTTTTAAAATGTAGTTTCTAACACATTCAACTTTCATTTTCTCTTTGTTTTGAATGTCTAATGTTCTTTAAAAAGGTTTTCGACTGGTGTAATTTTTAAGTTACTCAAAGATATTCAAACACATTAAAAATTAAATGTCAAACTTTAGACAAAGAGCATGATTTAGCCAAACATATAGAAATGTCAAGTTTATTGCAACTTTAGTCCCCTATGTTTAAGCATGTGTAATGTGTAAATATTTCAAAAATTCAAGCAAAAGGCAACTAGAAGATCTGTCGTTCGCATTGATATAGATTTAATGAGGCATTTAAATGGAAAAGAATATATGTTGCAAGGTTAGAGATTAAGGACATTTTATTAGGGTAAGAATTTTTTCTTAGGGGATGTATGCTATAAAGTATTAAGGGGGATTTACATACATACCACACAATTCTTATGCATTTACATATATAACACACAAATTATTAACACAAAAACATAGAACTTGATCAATATAAATGGATATCAAGCTATGTGCTAAATACCTGAGAGCTTCTACCAAATGGCTAAGTTCAACGATCTCAATTTGAGAAGTTTTGACAGTATTCTCCAAAGCACCAGCCTTCAAAAGAAGGCGGAAGCTTAAGTAAACAATTGAAAAGTACACAAAGACGGTGATGATAGAGCCTGAAAGTGCAAGGCAGGCAAATCAAGCAGAAATTTTATTTACCAGCGTATAGACTTCATCTTCAGCCTCATCATTAGCACCATCTTTATCATGTCCATTAAGCTTCAAATCTATTCCAGCCTCTCTGAGCCCCTCCTCTGCCACTTGTAACACCTTATTGGTTCTGGAGTAGAGTGCACTTCTAAGCAAAGTTCCAATATGCTGCTTCTCTCCAAACAAAGCAGCAACCTTTTCCTCCAGGTCTTTCACATCCCGATTTCTACTTTCTATCCTTGATTTTACTTTCTCAAAAGCAACGCTAGCTAACTCGCAAATGGAAACAGTGCCTTCCAAGGATGTCCGCAAATTCTCATCCATGTCCATTTCCTTCCACACGAAGGACGAATCCGATGAGTCAGATTGATCTAATGAGTTTTCATCAGCAATCCCAACTATCTTATTAATCTGTTCATAGGCTTTCGATATGTGTTTCAAGTGATCAATTATCACAGGCCTTTGAGCGTCTACCTTGGTCTCCAAGTTCCTAAACTTTGTCGAAAAGTCATCTCCAAACTGTTTCAGCTCGGCAATCTCCCTCTCCATCTCCGAAATCCTTGAATCTCTCTCCCCAACCATCTTACCTAATAACTCAATCTCGTTACCCTTCTTTGTCGCCTCCTCCCTTAGTCCGCTGATCGTGGCCTCCAACTGTGATATCTCAATTGCGATTTCGTAGTTCCTCTGTTCAATTTGCTCTCGCGCCTCATCCCTCGACTTGACCGCCGCTTCAATCTGCGCAGTAAGTTCTTCCGCGATCTCGTTCGCACGCTTGATGACGCCGTAGGCCACAGCCGGCAAGCCGGTGTACTTTTGTGAGCGTGGGAGTACGGCAACGGAGAAATTCTTGAAGCCGCTGACCTTGGACGATATCTTCTCGATGCCAGTGACCAACATCTGGGCGGCGGTCTCTATTTCCGCCCTAGAGGAGTCCTTAAGCCTGTAAGCCTCTTCCTTCTGCCGCAAGGCCTCCTCCTTCTGCTTGAATGCATCCTCCTGCTGCCGCAAGGCCTCGTCTTTTTGCCTGAGGGCTTCGGAGAGTTCGGCATTGGCACGTTCGGCGGATCGGGCATACTCATCTTTAGCGTCGTCGCGCTTCTTGATGACATCCTGGGCGAAGGCCTTCAGGCGGTTAACGGATGTCTGGAGTTCTACACGGGAATCCTCCGCGGCCTTGCGTGCGCGACGCTCCTGTTCGAGTTCTGCGAGAAGTTTTCGGAGGCGTTTGTCGGCGGCGGAGTCGTTCGAAGGGGCGGCGGCGTTGGAGGGGTCTTCGTCGTTATCGACGTCGCTGAGGACAGCGTCGTCTGGGAACTCGTCGGCCATATCGGAGGGATTCAATCAGTGAAAGCAATGAAACAAGCGAAGATCACCCCCCAACAAGGAGAATTTGGCTCTTGTGCTCGCGGTCCCGCCGTCTCGGAACAAGGGCATCAGGAGCACGCGCAGAACCGCAAAAAAAAATTTTCAATACATGAAAATCACTGACATTACGGGTTAAAA
>NW_018165518.1:41644-49960 GCF_001263595.1 Phalaenopsis equestris
ACTTCCCCTAGTATTGGTGTTTCCAACCTTCCCTATAAAGGTTGAAATATTTTAAATTTGTCAAATGAAAAAAGCTTTGTAGCTAGTTCATTTTATAAAGTTGTGGAAAATTCTAGGATGGAAAAAGCTTCAGAGCTAATCCATTCTACGATTCGTGGAGAACTTCTCCTTTGAGGAATCGAAGGGAAAAATTTCTCACATCATTTGCTAAACCTGGAGGTGACTATGTTGCATATCCATGCACAAAAACCTAGGTATCTATGTGAGGGTGCTAGGAAGAGTAAAACTAGAAATTAAACATGCATGTTTGCATATGCTTAAATGTTTGATCACAATTGCATGCATCACTTGGGTCCGATAAGCCCCTTTGATTGGGTCGATCGACCACTTAGGTCTGCATCAACAGTTGGGATCGGTTGCCCGATCACTTGGGTCTAATCGGCCGCTGAGGCTCAGTCGTCCGATCACTTGGATCTGACCGCCCGCCTTGGCCCGGTTGACCGATCATTTGGGTATGACCATCCATTTTAGCCTGGTCGACCGACCACTTGGTCTGACCTCCACCCTGGCCTAGTCGACCGACCATGTGGGTCTAAACAGGCGCCCCGGTCGTCGACCAACCACTTGGGTCTGATCATCTCGCTCTGCCTCGACCCAACTGACCCCGCTGACAACGACACCCGGTTAACTAACCCGGTCAAACCAATAGATAAGTGGCTAACTTCACTTCCATATTTGTGTGTTTTTCACGTGAACTTGCATTCTTTGGATCCCACGTATGACATGTTCGAATTCATGCTTGTATTTGCGTGAAAATTAAACTTTTTAAAATGTTATGTTATATGATAAACTCATTTGCATGATGAAAACTTAGATCTTTTTGCTTTTAGAACATATCTTTTTGCTTTTAGAACATACCTATAATGATGAAAACTTAGATCTTTTTGCTTTTAGAACATACCTATAATTTGTGTATCAATGAGCATTGGCACTCACGGTATCATCACATGCACATGCTAATATGTGTGTGTGGTTTTTGTGGCAAAAGCCAGCTAGCAATGTTAGTCTGTCGGTGTGAAAATTTCTTATAGGGAGGGCATAATACCACGTCTCTTGTGGTTTTACATTTGAATACCATAAGCTTTTCCATGTTGTATATTTAATATTGGTTATGCCTTCGAGCCCCTGAACCCATTAAGTGTACAACATATATGCACTTGAGTCTGTCATTCGCATGATTAGTGACCTTGTATGTTGTATGCTTGCACTATTATATGCATGTGTGTTTTGATAACAAGCCAGACTCATTAGGTAAGTAACCAAATGCCGGTCACAGTGCTTTAACGAGCATTATTCATCAGTTGGATCCCGGGAAACAATAAGATTTGAAGCATTTGGATCAACACAAGTATAACTGTGCTAAGGATCCAAGGGAGCTAACTTGTGTTATATTGCATGTTACAGGTCTGCATTTAATGACCCTATTTTAAAATAAGGAAATTATTTTTCTACTTATGATATCCATTCAACTTTTCCAAATTATGCAAATAACAAGCTAGGTCATATGCAAGACCAACTTTTTTTCTAAAAATTTATCTTGGGTGACATTCTTTAGTTCCCTTGGATCTTCAGGAGAGGGCCTGTGTGGCAACCACGTTGAAGTCATACGATACCTAGAGACTTGACCCTGCATTTAGATGCTGGTAAGGACACTTTTCAACAGATTGTGTGTCAGTTAGGATTAGGATGGTAGGTAGTCTTTTTTTATGTCTAAATATTATTCTTTCATGGTTTCACTCCCCTAATCAAGCATCATTTTACTTATGCTTTTGTATGTTTAGTGAGCGTGAACATGTGCAAAAGTATATTAGGATCTATTTTCTTATATGAAGTCATGCCTAAATATGCACACCGACAAGTTTACTAAGGGAAGAGCAATGTCATGATTTAACACTAGCAATGTCATGATTTCATACTAACTATTTCTTGCAAGTGTTGCAATAAGCTCCTCCTGTCAGGCATGGCTCACATGTATTTTATTAGATGACTCGTGCTAACATTTTCTAATTGTCGAGTCCTCTATTTTCCTTTTATTGTTTATTTGATATAGTCATATGATCAAGTCTGTATAAAAAATAAGGCACAAGCATGCGTTTCGAGGCAAATGACACGCCGAGCCATGTGACGGGGACTAGGGGCATTAGCTCTTGTCCCATACCTTAAGTTTGAATTTATATTTTTGTATATAATTAAGTCTGGGCATGTATATGTGGAGTCCGATCGCTTTTACTATAAGATGTTGACTCAACGACACCATACTGTTGATATATTTCGTTTGGGTTTGCCTTGATTTTCGTTTTGTCATTGTCATTCTTTTATCTTCATATTGTGGTTGATAAAAAAAAATCTAGGCTCATTAATGACCCTAAATTTTTAAAATTTTTGCAAAGTCTTAATAATAAATGATTAAGATTAATTATAACTTAGGGTTAAAATATTATGGATATTTTAAAACTCACGCTTTACTTTTTTGCATAGCCTTTGAGCCTGTTTAAAAATGGTTTGTTGCATGGTTATATCCCCAAACATGTTTAATAGAACTTCCATGTCATTGGATTATGGTAGACAACTACATCTTATACATACACCTGAAGTGAAGTCCCTGCACATCTCCATATATGACTTGGTCAAGCATAAAATTTTACCTAGGAGGTTGTATAGTACAACTAGTGTGTCAAAGGTAAGTCCTTTAGGCAGAGAATTTTATAGTTTTGTTGTTGAACCTCCTTTGCTCTTTTCTCTAGCAGCAGCTCGACCATTTTTTTTCTTAGCAAGCATAAGCCTCATCTCTTTAAGATCTACCTGTTTAAGGTCATAGAAATTAGAGTTTCCTTCCTTTTATTTTAGGGTTACCGAGACTTCCTTGAATGATATACTTCATAGATTGCTGACAAGGAGCCTTCGATTATTTTGGGTCGACAACTTTCACAACCAGTTAGAAATAAGGTCTACATAGATTGGGATGACGAATCTGTGGTATCCTGATTTGATTACCTCTACCTTTTTAGGGATTCTCCTCTTTCATATTGATACCTCTTTTGGCCTTTTCAATTTGCTTGACAAATTGTTGATATCGTCTCGTAGGTCCTACATGCTTAAGCATTGTCGATCGTAGTGGTTACGGTGATTCATCCTCTATCTTATGGCCCAGTATATATGTCAAAAACATCAAAACTTTTCCCTTGAGATAATTTAAATCCAATCATTCCCCCCAATAATTGGATTTCATTAATCACATAAGTAAGACTATTTTTATCGAGAGTTTTCTTGGGCATCCCTCAATATGTAATTAAACAAAGGAATATGTTCCTTTGGGAGCCGCTCTTGGCCCCAAAACAAGCATTTATATTTGATTCTCTGATTGTGGGTTGCTTTCGTAAGGTCCTCCTGTGGAGATGTTTCCAAGATAATTTTGAGCCAATCTTATTTCCGGCGTACGCTTTAGGGCTATCCACATAAATTTCACTTTACGAAAGTTCTTAAAATTTTTTCTCTCATTTATTTATTACTAGTTGTATATCCTTCCTTTTGTTTTCTCTGCTCTTCGAATCATTCATTTTATCCTGGAGAAAGATTGACTCAAATAAGGGAATAATATGATAATTATAAATAGTCAAGTTGACGACTCCTTAAAAAAAAGAGAGAAAAAGAATGAAAACTCTAAGCATGTAGCTTGGAGCTAAGTTCTAATTGATATAGATCTAACTAAATAATGATTAAACAGAGACTATATGTTGGTTAATGTGATGTGGGCCATTAATGGGATCATGTGGTTAATAAGGCACTAAATGTGTCAAGCCTCTAAACAAAGTTACCTAGAGAGGATAAACAAGGTTGTATATAGATGCTATAAACATTGAATAAGCTTAGGGCCCTACTTAGATAATCATATAAATCAAGAGTTAGGTTGATGTCAACATTGCATAATATTTGACCAAGTTTGATTAGGATTTGGCTAGCTAAGTGGCCCAAGGCTAACTATTGTTGTTGTTGTTGTGTGTGTGTGTGTGTGTAATATCATAGAGATGTTAAGTTCCTGCTTAGTCATATGGACAAGCTAGTGATCCAAAATTCTAGATAAGTTAACTTGATTTTATTCCTTAGGGCCCTACTTAGATAATCATATAAATCAAGAGTTAGGTTGATGTCAACATTGCATAATATTTGACCAAGTTTGATTAGGATTTGGCTAGCTAAGTGGCCCAAGGCTAACTATTGTTGTTGTTGTTGTTGTTGTGTGTGTGTGTGTAATATCATGGAGATGTTAAGTTCCTGCTTAGTCATATGGACAAACTAGTGATCCAAAATTCCAGATAAGTTAACTTGATTTTATTAGGTTTAACAAATATCAGACATACTAATGGAAGTGTGTGGTCTTTTTTACATAGTTATCATCAATAAATGGATTTATTCTCTAAATTAATGTTTTATAATGTGATCTATATTTTTTAATGAAAAGGTGAGTGGTTTATAAGGATTTAATGGAAGGGATGACATTATTACTGCACCTCAGGCAAGTTTGGATTTATTTTGAAGATATCCTTAGAGAATAAAATTTATATAGTGTAAATATAAAAAATTTATCCTTAATGGGTACTCTAGGATGTTAAATCATTATTTATAGTAGATGGTATGAAGTTGAAACCATTTCATGGAAGACTGAAAAATGATTTAGATTAGATTATTTTATGCTAATTTAAAATATCTCTTTATGTATTGGGGTTAAAATGCTCTTAATTAATTAAAATAATGTTAAATGATTTTGAAGTTATCCTTAGAGAATAAAATTTATATAGTGTAAATATAAAAAATTTATCCTTAATGGGTACTCTAGGATGTTAAATCATTATTTATAGTAGATGGTATGAAGTTGAAACCATTTCATGGAAGACTGAAAAATGATTTAGATTAGATTATTTTATGCTAATTTAAAATATCTCTTTATGTATTGGGGTTAAAATGCTCTTAATTCATTAAAATAATGTTAAAAGGTTATTTTTTTATGTGCCCATGTGATGTGGTGTAGCTGACATAATTTGATGGGGTTTATAGTCTCATAGTGGTGTGGTGAATATGATTATATAACTTCTCATCTAAGCCTAGCTATAAGCTAGAAAAAAATGTTTTAGAGTGGATTTAAAAGGCCAGATGTAAATGGATGGCTTTAAAAGTTAATTAATATAAAGAAGAGGAAAGAGGGTGATCGATATGAAACTTTGAGATGATTAGAAAATACTTACAAGTAAAATAAGTAACCCCACAAAGGAAAGATTGGGCATCCAAATACTAACATAACGAGAAAGCAATTCTCTGAAAAAATTTATCATTTCAAAATTTAAGAAATTTGATTACACAATAACATTTTTTATAAGTATTATATTATTTCTTAAACAAACATCATTCAATAATAAGAAACTATTTTTGAAGGGCGACCATTAATAGAGGAATGTGCTAACCAATTTCATTAATTCATTTTATCATTCAAAATTTATTAAGCAATCAACTAATACTTATTTTTAAAATTTAAAATTTTACTTTTGAATAGTGAATTTAAAATTTTAATTATTCTTTATTGATTTAGCTCTTATGATGGGTTCTTTCTTATATATTTTCTTGAGCTCTTATTTAAATATTTTCTTGGGCTCTTATTATTGAAAATATGATTTTATTTAATTAATTTACATGATGTGTTACATCACATGGTGGTCTAAGTTAGGACCAAACTGACCTAACTTGTTATGGTGGATCATCATTCATGGGTTATTCAACCTAAGTTGGCCACTTGAGTCATCCTTGGTTTCTTTGTAGGCTATCAAGGGTGAGCTAAGGATACTGAGGGTCCAATATAGGGAAAATAGAACTGAATTAGCTATAAAGTTTTCAAGGGTTGTCTTAAGATATACTTATGGGCCATAAGATGATATAAGTTAATCCAAATGTGATCTCAATGAGTTGTCGAGAAATAATTGTAGGTCCTATATTGACTAAAGAGCACAATAATAATAAAGAAACATGGATTGAGCCAAATCTATGAGGCATAGAGGTCAATTTATTGATGATTAATCCATTGCAAAAAAAAGCCAAATAATGGCATAGACGTAGGGTGCGTTTGGGGCAGCTTGTGCTTTTCAAGATAAACAATTTATCCTGAAACGTGGCTCGAGGGTCGATTGTGGGGTTCGGCCCATGACCTGCGTTTAGTGTAAAAATGGAACCGCATTTTCGGATAAGCGGACAAAACACACGATCCAAACGGTACTTATCAAACAAGGCGCGACGCTTTCAAAAATGCCACCGCACTTATAAGTTGCCCCAAACAGACCCTTAGCATTAATTGTCCATGCACTAATGACTAGATATGTTATCTAAATAGTGCTAATTATAATTTATTCATGATTATTGGAGTTTCAAGTACATATTTAGATATAAGGCGTTAAAAATTATTTAATGTTGTTGGTTTGATAGATTAAGTTATCAATTACATATCATATAAGAAGGTAAAGAAAGTGGGAAATGCACTCATCCATTTATCTAAAATTAATATGATAAAATCAACAATCAATGTGATAAAAATAATATTGAAGATGAAGATATTAAAATTGAATGTCAAGAGAGTATAGGCTTAAGGTGTTAGTATAATCCATATACTTATTAATTAAAATATCATCTTCATAGCAAGAGGATCATAGCATAAGCTACTATTGTCAAAATTAATGATGAATCAAATTCTACTTTTCACTTAGTTGAGCATGTCATCTTTGCATTTAAATGAAAACTTTGTGTTCCAAATCATAATATAATTCAAAGAAAAAAACATTAGAAGAAGTACATGATTCAAAATATATTATCATAAAAAAATAAGATATATCATGAATTAGAGGAAAATTTCATTAGAATTATTGAACTGTCAACAAGGTCATGACACTTTTTTGGTGACCAAAAAATAAAATTTGCTCTCTTTACACTTGAATAAATGAATAAATGGAAAGTTATCAAAATTTTAACTAGATAAATTTTCTTGTTCATAAAATTCATAATTAATTAGCTTCAATAAACATTCATGATTTACTTCTAACTTTTAGAAACAAGCGCTAGTATTGCTTTTCATTCCTAATATGATGGATAGATACGGTACACAAACAAAGTACTAAATAATTTATTTAAAATGTATACAATAACTTTAGTATAAGTTGGGTCAACTACCATTCTCTTGTGGAATTTACATATAATATTATAAGCAAATGTATTATTAAAATGTTTATGTATACATCTTTTAAATGAAAGAAAACTTCAATCAACATTAAGTTGGGTTTGAAGAGAGAGAGAGAGAACTTATTTGAACCATTATTAGTGGATGAAGTGAATGTAAAAAGGTTTAAATAAATTGTCATCATATTCATATAATGAAATCGTGGATAAGTTTGCCAACTCTATCTAAAATATGATTTATAATCATTATAATGTATTGCAAAATCATAAATCATCATAAAGTGTCATTATATGAATTCATTTATGAGATGCAAATCAGGGTTTAAATGCTCATATTGCTACAATACTTAATTGTACGTATGATTATCTATCATTAGTATGATCATTAATTGTATATATAAGTCTAGAAGGCTCTTGTATAATTAAATAGTAACAAAGTAGAAGTTTTTTTCCCAAGCACTTGTGCTGATTCTTTGACATAATGACAATTTAAGCATTTATCTTGGGATGTGGGAGTTGACTTGGAGCAAGTTTAATGGATTGCACTGACGTACGGTCACATACATGATGGATTAATGGCAAGGGTGGGAGAAATATGATTTGGGTTCAATTTATAAAGAAAAATCTTGGGAAAAAAAAGGTAGGAACAAACTATGAAAAGAGGGAAGTGGAGGTGCTTAATGAAGAAGAAGAAGAAGAAGGATTATTATGAGTCAATCTAATTTAATTGAGTATGATGGATCATTTTATTGAACATTATGCATGTTTTTTTTAACTCTTATAATGTAGATTCTTTTATGCATTTACTTATCTTACACATAAACTTTGATTTTTACACGTAAAACACTTATTTTTATGGATGAAAATGTCGAAATTGTATAATTCAATTTTTCATATATAGGCTAGAGTGCTAAAAAATCAAAATTTAAGCCTAAAATAATTAATTACAAAAGAATTAGGTGATATATATATATATATATATATAGTAATAATATATTTTTTGAATTCAAAAGCAAGCACTATAAGGCTAGCCATGTTTGGGTTTCC
>NW_018165518.1:50002-101719 GCF_001263595.1 Phalaenopsis equestris
TATATACACATTTCTAATTGTTTTTTTTGCAGGATATTAGAAATTTTCTTAAATTTATCTCTTATTGTTCTGTCGGATTTCGACTATATGAAGTAAAAAAATCCGTCGCGTAACATCGTGAGAAAATATTATGACAGGACTACGGATGCATCCGAAGTCTAATAAAAGACGACACATGTAAAATAAATCGAACACAATGTATTATAATGGATACACTTTCACAGTGTATTATTATCATGGGTAAGCTTCACAATCCTGTCTTAATATTTTCTCGGCGCAAGGGGACCTTTCAGATCAGAACCATTCGGCGTCGAACTCGGCTAAATCAAAATTCAGAGCCACCGAAACCATACCGGATAAATTTTTCCGACTAAGAACTGCAGCATCCGTTCTAGAGCTAGCCTGCTTTCTAGGGCATGGAACTTGTCGGGCACCATCACACCGGCTGCTTGACCAATTTGTCTTCCAATCCTCTTCGAAGGAGCTTGGATTGCAGAAGAAGAGCAGCCCTAGCCTTACGACCGAATCCCTTCACGTCCCATTCAAGAAGGTGCTTTAGATCTTATTCTCAAGTGAGTTTCTAACCCTTCTCCCGCTATTTCTTTTCTGCTTGCCCTTTCCAATGACTTCTTTTTTCGGGAGTTCTCTTTATGTTTATGTTTACTTATCACTTTTTTTGCAGAATGCAGGGCCGATTGTAGTAATGGGAGCGGTGGTAGGCGAGGAGGAGGAAACAAAGCAGGCGAAAGAGATGGCGGCCGCACGGAAAAGATGGGAATCTCTGGTAATTATCACTGCATTTTGTAAGATTGGCTTTTTCTCGTGCTGATGAAGGGAGATATGTATTATATTTGGCGTGGAGGTGATAAGAGATGAATACAACTACAACATGTCCCACTTTGGATCCAGAAGATGGTTTAAACCGATAAGTCGGCAACCTAGGGCATGATAAAATCAACTGAACCTATTTTGTATTCTTAAAAGAAGAATTGTATGCAAGTAACAATAAAAACACCAGAAAATATAAATTAAATTCCACAATAAAAATTTAACATATACAACAAAACACACTAGAAAACTGGCTGAAACAAACCGAAATGACAATAAGAAAACATCCAATCCCAAAAATGATAAAAATCTAGAATGGAAAAGGCTGATCCTATAGGGCCGGTATTACAAGTAGCTGAATAAAACTTGTTATATAAACACATCAATGAACGAATTTGACTAATCAAACTTAGTAAATAATTACTATTTACTAAAGCATAAACAAAAAAGAAATGAAACATGCATTATGAATAATAATACGAACAAGTCACTATGTTGATAACTGAAAGTTTCAAAGAATATCAAATATTTATGATCATGAATATAAGTAACTTGAACACATGTATTTTTATTTAGATATTTATAGCTTACTATGTCAACTGCGTTTATGCATATAAGATTAATAATATTTTAACATTATCTGATAATATACAAGTGCAGCAGGGAGTGTGTATGTGTGTGTATACATATAATTACATTTATATAGTCGGTTTTCTACGACACACCGAAATAAGGAAATATCGACACCAATCCCACGAAAATAAATTGATTTATCTGAGGACTCGTTAGTTCGACTAGCTATAAGAAAGTTGTGTTTAATACCGATATAATAATATTATAATATCACATATATTTCATGCACCATGATCAAAACACAAGAATATATCTATAATATAGCCACCAATATTTATAAACAATTATGAAATTATGATAATGAGATTTAACACTTCAAATTATAATAAAATAATAAGTACTTGAAACATAAGATATAAGTAATTAATAGAAGTTTATGTAGCAAGAAGTCAATATTAATTACTTATGCAAATTTATTATAAACAATAAATAATTCTACTACAATTATATTAACAAAATTTAATGTTAAGCCTGAGAAACCTCTAATTATTTAGTAATTTAATATAAATAGCAAAATAATGCCCCTAACAATGAATGATACGTGTATCCCTTAATAAAAAACAATTACTAACCTCGACGCTAGATATTGAGTTTCAAATTTATCAAAAGTTTAATTAGCAACATCTGACAAGATTCTCAAAAGTCCTACACCAATGATTATCCAACTTATTATAAATACATTAATGAGAGTATAAAGTTACTCATTAACAAATTAATTGGAACATAACTAGTTTAGATGATGTTATGGTATAACCAAATTTGTTATTAAATTCTTTAATATCATCTGTGACAATAATATTGATTTAAGTTAACCTCGACATGGTTTAAAATGAGATTAGAAACTTGAGCATGAAATTTCAAATTCATAAATGCTTAAGACTTAAGTTCATACAATTAATAAGAAAGAATAGAAGTAGAAATACAGGAGGAGTGAGCTCTCCTTAGTTCTCGCTACGGTGGTAAGGAGAATGGGGCTACGAAGTTGCTAAGAGGAGAAAGATAGGAGTTTTGGTGGTTTTTATATGCCGCAATGCCCTCATTCTCTTCATAACTAGCTCTAATTGCTACTGGATCTCTAGGGTCCAAAGGAGGAGAAGGATAAGAGTTTCGGTGGTCTTTGTAGGGGAGTTCGACTATGAGATGCTGATGCCCTAACCTTCAGCTTTTTTAATAGAGCCGAGATGCAGTTTAACAACAAATGCGGGAGAAGAAAAAAGAAAGAAGTATGGTGGGAGGTTGCACGAGTCCTCAAAATGGAAGACGACTAGAAGAAAGGAAAGAAATTTACGTGATCTAGTCGAGCAAAATGGGAATGGAAGAAGAAAAGAAAAAATTCAAATCTAATGCCATAGAACTTTGCTTCTGCTGCAACGTTAATTTTATTTGATAATTAATCAAATGGCTACATTTGTATTGACAGTTACCAACCTCATAACTAGTTAACTGAATTTTAATATCAGGATAGGGAATTTAGGAACTGTCATATCAGATGGTTTACTCCTTAAAAACCATTAATGTTAGTGGTATTTTTATGTAATTTTAAGGATTTGAGTGTTATATAAATAAATATTAAGATTTAAATGTTAATATGTTAATACATATGATTTGTGTGGTATGTATGCAATTGTGAGTGGAATTTACATACATCCACACAATTCTTATTTATTTACGTATCCAACTCCTAAACTTTAATCTTTATATTCATAACACTCAAATATTTAACATCCCATAAAAAAATACCACAATACTAACTTCTTAAAAGTCAAATTCATCTTTTTATGCATAGGTTTATAATACCAAGGTGTTATAAATATAAATATCAAACTTTAGGTGTTAGATATGAAAATTCATAAGAATTGTATGGTGCATATGTAAATTTACCTTTTTTTTTACTGATTGTTTTCTCTATATCTTAGAAGTCAACTTATTATCATATAGAGCTATATGATGTACATATTATGCCGGGCTTTTTACATACCGCAGTTCCCAAACCTGACTATTTACATCTTGTGGCTCCCAAACTCCAACGTTGCTCGCTGCATTTTTGCTGCACCTGTCAGCGATTCTTTTGGCGATGGACTGAAGGCAATGGTGGGGACACCGCGTTGGAAGGCTTGAGAGCCCCATCGTTGATGGATCGAGATCAGATGTAGAAGGAATTGGGGCAGGATCTAAAATTGAAAGCGAATTAGATTGAGAATCAAATCAAATTGCTTAAAAGTTCGAAAGTTAGATGAAGATCGATGGCAGAGGAAGACTTTTACTATTAAGATGAAGTTAGGAATGCGATTGGGTACTTACAGGGGCAGCTTGGAAGAGAGATCATTGAAGAATGAGACTCAACGACTCACTACCATGGCCTTAAATCGAGGTGGATTGATTGCGGAATTAGGTCCATCAAGGTTGCCGAGAAAAAAAGGCGAATTGTGCTTGGTGTGCGGAATTAGGTCCATCAAGGTTGCCGAGAAAAAAGGGCGAATTGTGCTTGGTGCCAGTTTAATAGGACGAGAATGGTGTACAAGCCCTTGAGACGGGGAGTGGTGGTACCGGGGAAGATAAGGATGAGGTTGAGGATGGAAAGAAAAGTAGAGAACGCTGACAGGTGCAGCGAAGATGGATGGAGGGGATGCCGCGCGATGGATGGAGGGCGTAACGAAGACCTTAATGCGCAAAATAGGAGGTTGGGAGATCCGAGTTGTAAATAGTCAGGTTTGGGAGCTGCAGTATTTAAAAAGCCTTATTATGTTTTGTTATAAAGCTATATGTGCTGTGTAGGTTAGGGAACAAAAGGTCAAAGTTCTTACACCAAAAGAAGCTGGTTATGCAATACAACTTTCCTACAAAACTTTGCTTGATGTTCGTCCCTCGACTGAGTACAATAAGGTTCAAATCATCAATAGGCCTAGCTCTTGCTTATGCATTTTTGTACTCATATATAAATTTTAATATGTTCTTATTTTTGCAGGCAAGGGTAAAAGGTTCCACATGGATACCAATTTTTGATGTAGATACTACTATTGACATTGGCAGTTTGTCTAGAAAGATTACAAACTTTGTAATGGGTATTGAAAAAAATAAAATTTTCTCCTTTTGATTTATTTTGTTCGAGCAAGTGGTAGTTGAATAATATGCACTCATTTATTGTAGTAGCATCCAACTCTTGTAACTTTTTTACTTATATGTCATTATTAAGATGGAGTCGTCATTGTCATTGTCATCATCAATCATCATTAGCTTAATCACAAGTCACTACTCTTTGGTACTGGTTTTTTCAATTCTCATTTTACAATCATCTCTACTCAGTGTTACATGCATGTCAACATTACTCTACACAATTATTTTTTTCTCACAACTTCCATCCAAATTACCTTTGATTAACCCTTTTCATTATAATTCTTAGACATTAATGTTATCTGCTCACCGGATAGGATCATGAAATAGCATAAAAAATTGAATTCTATTATCTTTTATCCCTTGTTATTATTGAATACACGCATTGATCAGAGCTTCATGGATTTTGTTCTTCTCTTTTTCCATGTTTACATCTATTTTTCTACTAAATTTCTTTTATAGAAGAAAGTTTACAACTAAAGTGCATGTTTACAACTAAAGTGCATGTTTGCAGCAACAATAACAATGAATGTTGATATTTATTCTCTGATCAATGCTGCATATCTAAATTAGCTGTATGAATGATATGAACACTACCACGAACTGATATGGAGTCCTCATTGAACTGGGATGCCTTATCTTAAAACAAATTAACAGTAAACTTGTACATAACATATTACCGGACATGTGAGTCTCTCCTGTTGCATCAAGCCTCCTTTTTTGTTAGTGATTTGCCTAGAGCCTGGCGAATTTTTATTGTTTATCACTTTGGACTTGATAATTTGTCTTTTGGCAAGCTTTAGGACTTTGAAACTGTGAAATACAAGCAATGAGAAAAAGTGCGTTGCATAAATATGAACTGAAACTTAGTGATTAGAAGTCTAGAGGTTGTCTTCAACGTCATGTGATGCAGTGACAGATGCCTGCTCTCAGTGACCTATCTTGGAGTCATTATTAGTGCAGGTTTAGTCTATCATATTATGTTTTATATCATGGTTTTAGAATATAGTGACATAGCTAGTCATACTATTTATGTTACTTTCCCTTATTTGTTTTTTATAATCTATCAAGGTTAAAATGGTCATTTATCATTTTGTGTATCCTTTCTATTGTCTTAATGCTATTAGAATTACATCTTGCATGCTGTAGTTACACTTAAATACAATAATTCAAAGCTTGATTTGATTGCTGCAAAATAGCTGGTAAATAAAACAGAAAGAAATGGCTTCTTCTCTGGTCCTGTTTCTAAGCTATTATAGTAGATTCTTTCTTAGCCATGAGATCCCATCTCTGTCCAACCCGTCTCCTTTTCTCCAAGGTATTCATTGTTCTAAGATTCTCAATCACTTTCTTTTCATTTCTCCAGTAGGCATTCCTCTATGTTAGATTTTCTCCTTCTCTACCATCATGGATTCAAAAGTTTTATTATGAACATCAACTTCATTGCCTCCATCATTCTCATAGTCATGTCCACATTTTATGTTAAAATGCTTGAGATCTTTTGCCCAAGCATTTCACACGTTGTCATAGCTTTGCTTATTTGGTATACTTGACGTAGTTAAAAATACTAGAACTTCTTGATGAAAAACCAACCAAGGTGGTGATAGATGGTTTTGAGAAATTGTTTTCATCGCATACATTAATTTGAATTTTAGTAAATTTAGTTGCATGGAATAGATAAATCTCATGATAATTTTTTGTAGGAGGTTGGTGGAGTGGAAACCTTACTTTGACCTATGATAAGTATGCCATGTTCATATAATCAACCATTTCTATAAGTTCATGCAATTTACTTGGATTTGCAATAAGAGTAATTTTCTTTGCCACTGCAGGAGTTTCATATCAAAGGTTGAGGAAAAAATCCCAAAAGATTCTGATCTTATTGTTGTGTGCCAGAAAGGATTGAGGTTTTTTGTTTAAATTAGTACTCTTATCATTAAAAAATTTAATTGAAGTGCCTTTCATATTCTCCGACTATTTATTTTGCAGTATTCATTTGGTTAGATACTTGCATGCATCATTGTTATTAGACTAATAGTCCCAATCTGATGTATCAAATAATAGTGTGGAAAACTTTTTAAAGCAACATGATAGGTGGATTTGAAAGTTATTCGAATTGAAAGATAATTAAATAGAAAGTGATAATGGAAAATGAAAATGTAAGAACTAAATAAGAACAAAATTGTAAGAATTAAATCATTTTTTTGTGTTTCTATCTGTTCAATTTCAACCTTCACACTTCTTGTAACCAATGGAGTCTGACATTGTGAGCGAAATAGTTTTTAAATTAATTACATCACAATACAAATAATCTCTTAGAGGAGGGTCATAAATAACAAACTAACAAATTCACTAATAAATTTCCAATTTATTTATTTATGAAGCTGGCATCCAAATATTTCTATTTGTAATATTAACATAATTGTTAAAAAAAAAAAGTTTCCGCCTGCAAGAGTGATTGTTTTGTTAGGCACTTCATGTAAATACGTAGGGTTCAAAAGTTTATTTTGAAAATTTTTGAGTGCTACTTTGTAAATAAGCAAAATTCACATATCATGCACATTGACATCCAATGTCGATAAACATAAAAAAAAAAGAGAATAGGCCATGAAGTGGCAAAATAATGAAATATAATGAAGCAAGCATCTCCATCAATTTCTTTAGTGCAAAGCATTCTATATTGTAGAGTAACTATATTACAAAATCTCATGTAAGCAACACAATTAGTTATTTTATGCTAGAGAATTAAGATAACAAAACCGGAAGCAAGTAACTTAATTTATCTGGTATGGATAATCATGGAGAGGGGTACTGCCAACATTTACAGGATGACATTGTAAAGGGAGCATCAATTGGTTCTTTTGGAAGTAGTAATGCAAGGATTAGAGTTGAGTTTTCCCTGGGCATAATAGAAAAAAAAATTATAAAAACAACAAGACCAGTTCTTAAACATTTAAAATGCCTTGATAGGTAACAAATTCTTAGCATGGAATTTAGGATTAATAATCATGATAATAGAAGAAAAGGGTGGATGTAAATTAGCTCCTAGCATTCTAATCATCTGATAAGGCATGATGGCTTTGGCAGGCAGCTTTTGTGGGAAGGAATGATAAATATTACTATCAATGCGACTCTTCTACTTTTGGAGTCAACTTGTTACTGGTTGTGCTAAGACTCAAGCTTCCTTAAAAATGTCATTATAATAGAATTCACGGTTGTGTTTATGCAACTCAACATTCTCCAACAGGTTTTAATTATAAGATGGAAAAATAAGAAATTGAGAATAGTAATTTAAATTGATATCATATTGAAATTTATGCATGAAAGATTTTGACAGGATTTAAGCTCATATTTAGATTCGAACCTAAGGTTAGGATTAGGGTGACTTAAACTCAATTTTTTATAGGCCTCAATTCAGAGGCTAAACACTTGAGCTAGGTTCTAATGCATGCTTAGGTTTTGTTGTAGAAATTTATTTAGATGTAGTATTTTGCATTTGATTTGAGTCCAATTCAAATTTAAAAGGAGGTTCATAGAGCATAATTAATATTCTAATACAAACTGAAACTGAACTTCAGTGGTATGGATGTTGATGCTTGTTTAGAAACAAGGTGACAAATAGTTGATGATGGATCATCATGTATACCTTTTATTAGTTGTCATTATGTTTTTTTTAATGACCTTTGTTGTCTTTGTATTATTTGTCATTAGTCAGTTTTTCATGTAGGACTTGTATGAATGTGTGTCAAATTATTAAGATTATTATTCATTTTTACTTAAAGTTCGCATGTGATTGCCAAGCTTTAAAGTTAAGTGCTATATGATATGAGACCTTGGTTATAAAAAATGGATATTACATGATCTGCTCTCCATATCCTCAAATCTGGCTTGTCGCTATCTTCTCTTCCACTCTCTATCTTAAGGCGGAGTTGCCTCCTCTCATTTCTCTCCCACCTCATGTTGGATTGGTAGTAAAACCCAATGTAGTGAATGCTTTCTCGCAAAAATTAAGGAAAAAAAAATTAATGTAGTGGATGCAAATACACAAATTCAAAATATAAATAGATCTCCAAGCTAAATTCAATTCAAGGTTTGACACTCAAAAAGTTTCTTTTGAGGATAAGATTAAATGTAGGAACCAAATCAAGCTTTAAAAATGATATACTAAACAGTAAGAATAATAATAGTATGTTATAATAACACTTAAGTGTAAGTCGACCATGTATTGATCCAACAATCCAACCGTAAGTAATCAATGATGAAAAATTTTCGTAGACAAAAAAAAAAAAACTCTATAATTAGAGAATAATAACAAGAACAATGAGCTTATAATTAGCACAACAAATTTTGGATGGAGTTTAGCAACTGTCAATGATATGATAGTCAAAAGATGACAAGATTGTGCTGTTTGAGAGCACAAAAAAAGGTTCTCGTTAGAAAACAACAAAGGAAAATGAATTTACAACATAGGAAAGATTGGAAAGGCTATCAAGAGATTTAAGTCTATGACTAGAACGCTGACCTTCAAATCATTCACAGGTGTACTCTAAACACAAAGGGGCCATTTGAGATTACTTTTATTTTAAGTTCTTTATTTTTTGCTTTTATTTTATTTTGTTTATGTTTTGATTTGAAATAGAACATGTTTGCCATGTTTGATTAAGATATGATTGGTTTTGAAAACACTGAAAACACCTAAATGTTGTTTTGAGTGTTCTCAAAAACATCTTAATTTATTTCTATAAAGAAGAGATCAAAACATATAAAAACCGCACCAAACAAATACATTTTTAAAAACAAAGTGGAAAAAAAAACAGAATTGATCCCAAACAAGCTCTAAGGGTAGTAAATATCCACAAAATTAGAGATTTTTTTTTGTATTCAAATGTTCACCTCATAAATTCACATAACATGTTCCCTTTTATAGACTCTAAAAGACTTTCTTACTTTGCTATTATTTAATCTCGAAGAAGTGGCCAGCTAAGAGGGGATGGCAGTGGGAAAGACAAGCTCATAAAGTAGTTTTCCATTTTTTAAAAAAAAGGGAAAGAAAAGGGAAAATAGTTAATCCAAGGGTAGGTTCTGAGCCTTAAAAAAGGAGGTATTTATGATTGCATAGAATTGAAAAATTATGAGAAATGTAAATGCTATTCTTTTAATATTTTTAATTGAAAGGTAGACATGGCCAACCTAAAATAAGAAAAAACACATTGAAAGTCCAAAGATATGATAACCTGTTTACCAAATAACTTAGAAAGACCCCTAATACTTTAATGGCTCAAAAAATTTATATCCTCACTGCAATCATCTAATTAAAGTAAATACATAATAAACATAAAATATATAAGGATTTTATGATTGTGATGATGAAGTCTCAAGTGATGTTGACTACTATAAACTTTGAGATCTTTATTAACTCTCATCATCTTTGAAAAATTTGACATCAACAAAATTTGATCCTAAATTATATTTTGACAAACTTATTGAAGCCCCTCCAAGGGCGTCGATGAGATGTTAAAGGGTGGAAGATCTTTCTGACTGACCAAGTATCTATAATATTCGTGATTTTATGGAATAATAATGTATTCATCTAAACTCTAATGTGGCGTGTCTGATTTAGAGTAGTGGAATGAGACTTATGAAGGTAATAGAAAGTTCTAATGGATAATGAATTAGATGGAGTTATTGGGTATTTTTGGATATATTAAAGGGTTGATGTTGAAAAGGATAACAAAGAAGGGAGGGAAACATAGTGTTTGGAAGAGAATCAAAGCATCTGGTCTAGTTATGACTAATTATATCAAAATTCTTACATGAAGAATAATCATATCAACTCTCGCTACACACTTTTAAGACGCAAAAAATAAGTCATCCGAATCAAAATGTTGATGGGTATGTTTTCAACAATAGTATGTTAACTTAGGAAAAAAAATGTATTCCTGGAGGAACTTAACCCCTTGGCTTGTTTGGTGTTCAATTTAGACTGGAAATTTAGTAACGAAAGTCCTTGATGATTGAAGTACATGACATGCCTTTTGGATAAGATAATGTCCAACAGTGCAAGGCTGGAATCGCTGCTTGGAACTCTCTCTTGCAGTTAGAATATTTTTGACAGGCTTCGTTTAACTTTTCACTTAACTATGTAACATGTTAAGTACTTTTTGATGCCAACACATACATCACATGCAATCTCAAACATCTTTTTGAAGTTGGGTAACTTCATTATAGAAGTTTCGATCAACAATACCTTGATCCTCTCAGATGCTCAGTTCGCAGTAATTCTCCATTCTAAAGGCAGATGGTGATGGAGCTATAATGATACTGAATTTGCATGCAATCTCGTATAAAAGATGGCTAAACCCTGAAAATTCTAGATAGATTACTAGTGGAAGTTGCACACTTATTGAATGACTTTAATCTTTTGGATATATGCTAATGCTCCCTTACTAGATAGTACAGATAATGATAATTATATAGTTTTTCTAGGTGGTAGAAAATTACCAAATATTGTCAATGATTAGAGTAAGTTCTTATCAACACAAGCCATTTTGTATGAATGGGAATGAGCTTCAACAAAGAGGTCGATCTTGGTGAAGGCTGCCTTCAAGACAATGTTTTATGTAACGCTTGTTATTAATGATGAGCTTACATTATGTTCCCTCATATTTTAAAAAATGTGAAACCAAATATGATGATGTGCTTTTTGTCTATCTCAATTGTGGTAGAGGACATAACACATTGCATAATAGCAAGAGAAGACCATCTTATGCCCCCTCAACATAATTAACATCATCTCATGGCTTGTAAGTCAAGTCTCCTTAGGGTCAAATGATGGTATATCATTATCCTTTCCCTTGCCAGAGGTTTGGATGTGCATGTCTTTCGGGAGAAATAGCCTTCCCACATTTCAAAATATAAAGGATCTAGACTTGAGGCTAGAAGCTCAAGTGACCTTTTGCTTCCCCTTGAGATTATCAGCAACAACACTATAACCATGCTTAATCATAGTCAGGTAGGAAGCGTCTACCTTAAACTTTTAGAGATAGACTCTAACCTAATTAGGGAATTTTCTCACTATAAAAGTTCTTAGGTACCACTCTTAATCAACAACTCTCTGTAAGGCCTCATAAAGGGTATTCACTGGATGCATAAGGATTTTGCACTAAATATTAGGGTCATATCCAAACTAGATTATATGGAGGGCGTGGGTGAGGCTATGATGCTACTTAGTAGGGTAATGAGTTCTTGTAAGAATCAATCCTAATAGGTTAATAAAAGGTACCTAGATTTAAGGAATTCTTTTATCTTTTCTCATGATCTTATCGGGAACTGGCTAGATTGTTGGATTTGATGCTTTTGGTTGATTTATAAAGTTTTGCCATGTTTAACCAATTTTATCTATGCAAACTAACCATTTGATCCTTACATCAGAATCTTCTAGTCAAAATTTATTTTTATATTTGCCAACCAATGAATGAAGATTTTTGAGTCAAAGAGACCATTGAAAGTGGGTGGGTTTATCTTCATTTTTTGAGTAATATTATTATTTTGATCTTGCTTCTAATGTTAAGAGTAGGTGCCTCCTCCATTGAGAGGTCATTGAGTAAACATGTCACCTTGATAGGGTCCATAATTCGAGTAGTATAGACTGTAGTATCAGTGGTTTTATTAAAACTCATTGCATATAGATTCATATTGAGGGTGTGAGTGAGGCTATGATGCTACTTAGTGATCTCAACATTGATTCACATGAATTGGTGGTCTTGGAGGTATGTGAATATTCCTAAGCCAAATATTGTTTTTCATCTTTGGGGTAGTATTGAGCATGAACACTTAGGGGAGCCTTCAGATGAGGGACCTCATGGTTTGGCTCTTCTTGAGAGTAGGTTCAGAGTTGCCATCACATCCCTCAGGGTGAGCTAGTAGGTTTGTTTCTTGGTTTTAATCAACATGAGTTGAATGGCCAAACTAGCTCACCTCAATGATGTCTATTAAGCATCTCAGATAGCATATGACTATATATGGCCATAGTATCAATGAGTCGCTTATGAAGGCAAGTGAGCATGAAATGGGTGACACTCCTGATGTTAGTGAGATCAAATGAATATAATGAGATTAGTTTTATTTTTCTAAATAAGAATTATTGGGCAATTCTTAGGCTTTTATATGAAATTTGATTTAGTAAATATGGATAAATCAATCTAAGTTCTTGCCAAGGGAACTTATTACTAAATTTGTTAAAATAAATGAATGATGTGAATTTAAGCACCAAAAAAAAAATCTCCATGCTAAATTCAACAAGCACTTGGTTATGAATTATAAAATCAAGTTATCCATTCAATATTTGATACTCAAATTTGTCCGAGGGTGACCCTTTTATGTTATTTCCTGTTTTGAAGAGTTGTTATAACCTTTGAATTTTGAGCAAAAAAACTATTATTTCTTTTGTGATTTGGGTTAACTCTGGTATCATTTTGTATATCTTTTATGACTCTCTTTTGTCTTTTATTGTTTTAGTGCAAAATGCATTTTTCAAAAAAAAAAAAAATTATTGATTGTGCCTGACGTTTCCTATTATATGGTGATGCTCTCTGTTGGCCAGTTTCTAAGTTGAAAGATTTGAATTTTATTTTCTTCTATCCAATGAATGCGATCCTTCTAGGATAAGCCTTGAGGCATACTGCTACTTGGTTAAAAATATGATTTTTGGATTGACAAGCGTTGGAGTGGGATGATATGTTTTTATAGACAGTGTGCCTATCAATAATTGGATAAGTATTTTTGGAAACTCTTGAATTTTTTCATAGATGATATTAAACTCTCGTATATAAGAAAATTTGCAGTTATAGAATATTAGAATTTATTTTCTTAACTTTGCACAATGATCTCACATATAAATAATTTAAAGAAAGCAATCGAGACACCATAAATTTTTTATGTGGAAAATTAATAAAGGGAAAAGCTGGGCTTGACCTTGGTAAAATAATCTATTATATTGGTTGAGATTACCGTTGTCTGCTCTTCTTTTTAATTAGATATGAGAGTATAAAGTGATAACTTCAGACTAGCTTATTCTTCGATGTTTGTGGTGAAAGTAATGGGGATGAAGATGTTGGTTGAGTGGTTGATGATGATGTGATGGCGATAGTTGGGCGATGATAATAGGAATTAGACAATGATGGTTTGACAACGATGATGACATTTTGATGATGGTGGTCAAAACATGACGATGGAACACCAGTTGTTAGACCACAGTGGCCAGACAAATATGTTTGATGATTGGTCAGGTATATATGGTAAAGCAATAGTGTTTGCTAGTGAACAAAAAATAGTGGTTGACTAGGGTGGTCAGATGATGATAGTGAAATGATGGCGGTCGAATGAGTTGATTGGTTTACCGTGGTTGGATGATGGTGTTCGTTGGCACTCATCGATTTTGGACATTTGATAGAGCTGTAGAGTTATTCAAATCACTAAGCTCTCTCCAAACTCAAATTCTAGGACTCCATCTGAAAAAGGGGGAGGGTCCTATTAATAATTATTTAGTGTGAGATTTTTAATGAATCTTCCCAAAATTATGAAAAACTTCATTGGATAGTTCATATTGATTCCTTTGATTATAGACTGATGTTTCAGAATTTAAGTGTCTGAATGATCTTAGATTGAGTGGTATCAAACTCCTTGGATTCCTCTCACAAATGTGATTGATTTGATTCCAAATATGTAAGATTTGGGAACTGTTTGATTCTTTAATTAATGCCTTAAGGTTTTCAACTATATTTTATGTGCTTGATTTGGACTCATTTGGATTTAGATTGGACCACTTTTGTACATTTGGTTTGGCTGTAAATTTGTTAAAATTGTTGCTTTGATGATCTTTAGTTTTGACTCTAGAATTATCTCATCCAAAATGTACTGAGATTCATTTTTGATCTGGTGGATTTTTTGGTGATATCAATTCTTATTTTTTATTCTATTGTGCTTGTTAAAGATTTTAATTTATTTTCTTTACCAAAATGAGCGAACTATGAGGGGATTTATTTATAGCAGTCCAGTTTTGGCTTTTCCTTGGTCCCATCAACGGTCTTGGCTTGGCACAAGCACAACACAAAAAAGAAGAAGCCTGATTAGATGTGGCCCGTTCAATGATAAACTCGATTAAATACTTAAAAGAATGAAAATATTAACTTGTACTAAAAGAAAGAAATTGTCTTTTTTTTTTTTTGGTAAAGCATAGGAATTTTCTTATACGCATTTTGGAGACTTAAAAGTGTCTATAGACTACAGTAGAGTAATCTATTCATAGACACATTGGACAAGGAAAAATTTACTTGCATTTTCTTGGGTACCCTGTACTCTCTGGAGCTATATGCTATTGTTATTTGCTAAAAATTTTTTGGCAACAAAAAAAAAAAAAAAAATCAAGGTATCTTTTTAAATGTGGAGAGGTGTTCAAGAAATACCTTCATTCTATAGGTGTAATACAAGCTATCTTTGAAAAAGTTCATATTTTTGGTATGTTGCTAAAGATTTAACTGTTATGAATGTAAATATTAAAATTTAGGTGTTGCATATGTAAATATTTATGAATTGTGTGGTATGCATGTAAATGCCCCTATAATAAATGTGCTTTGGGCATGCACACTGTCTAATTAAACTTAATCTAAATGTGTCCTTAACTCTACATTTATTGACAGATCTCTTGCTGCCTGTGAGCAACTCTACAATGCAGGTTACCGGAATTTGTTCTGGGTACAGGGTGGTTTAGATGCTGCCGAGGAAGAGGTATTTTGCGACTATCAAAATACAGTATAACATATGGCAAAGTTTATCTGCTTCTGGTTTTATTCTCACTGGATGCAGGATTTTCAACGAGAAGGTCCTCAGCGCTTCAAGCTTGCTGGTATCGGTGGTGTTTCTGAATTTCTTGGGTAAGCAGCAGACATGGTAAAGCTTGTCAATTGTCACATTAATCAGGATTTCTATCTCTTTCTTCTAATTTAGTTACAATAATTACATTATAAAAGACATTTTTTTTGCTGTTTGGGAATGTCAAATATAAGCTTAAGAGCTTTTCGAGCTGCTTATGAGTTATGAAGTTGCGTAGAATTTTTATGCACGTAAAGGTAAATTTGTTGTTTGAACAGCTCTTCCATATCCAAGGTAATTTTTGTGAGTGCAGTTGGACCGACCAACAACGTTCTGTAGCTGCGAAGGAGGGGTGGGGCTACCGCCTTGTCTTCACTGGTCGCCTGGTGATTTCTTTCTTCCCAAGGCCCCGTTTGGGATCACTTTTATTTTTTTGTTTTGTTTTGTTTTGTTTTTTTCTTTTTGCTTATATTATGATTTGAATTTAATCATCTTGGGCTGTTGTAGTTGTTTTTAAAAATACTTACAATATTTATTAGGCGGTTTGAGTGTTTTTTTAAAAAGAAGTGATCTGTTTTTAAAAACTAAATAATAAAACATATAAAAGTTATATTAGCCAAACCTATTTTCAAAAATGAAAGTAAAAATAAAAACAAAAACAAAATATAAAAGTCATGATAAATTGGTTCTAACATAACCTTTTTTTTTTATCCTAACAAATGATGCATTTGGAATTCAAGTGATGAGTACGTGTATTGAACCATGACTATGGTCTGGTTTATTTTTTGCAGCTTGGGTTAATTCTGCTTGCAGATGCTCTATTTCTGGGTGCACAACGATTAGGCCCTGTGCTTGAAGAACTAAGATCTCATTAAGACATTCATGATGCCTTGCTTTGAAATGGGGATTTGTTATATTTTTTTGAATATCCTATACTGTCATTCTTCATCTGATTTTGTTGAAGCTCTCCTTTTGTTTGGTTTATTTATATCCTTATCCTGTTGTTTATGATCTGTACCTCTTTATTCTGCTCTGTTGTAAGTATCCGTTTTGCTTTGTGCTTCAATGTGCTACCTGGTTGGCAGGTATCCGTTTTGCTTCTCAAAATGTGTTTTAAAAAAAGCTTTCTTTCTTGTATTCTTCTACTTGGAAAAAGATGGGAAAAACAGAGCACTAATTATGTTCGAGTTAACTCCAGGTGAGGATGGACGGTGGGCGACATTTGGGATAACTTGTGATTCAAAATAAGATATATCATAAAGTATGATATATTATTGCTATGTAGTATTTTTTTTCAATCTTAAAAGTTTATTTTCTTAGCTGAAAATATCTGTAAATCAAATGTAGGAGGGAATTATTTTTATGAGACATTTTTTTTTAATATAAGACAAGTATAGAATGATCTAAAGAATTAAATTAGGAAACATTTATAGTTTTATAAATAAATACATATTTTTGGTTCTGTCATGAATTTGTGAGAACCTGATTTTCATTTGTGCTTTAATTTGTGGGTTCCGAAAATAAGATCTGTAGCATATGCAAGCTCCTTTGAAGTTGGTAAATTGGTCATCTTAAATTTTCAACCTGCTAATAATCTTCTGAAATTGTATCTTGCTGAGTCCCTTCGTAAGCATCTTTCCCTTATGGATACATGATGCATAAATTAAACCATTGTCTAATTCTTCTCAAAATGTTTTGTTTTATCATGTTGCGTTAAATTGTATCAATATTACAGCAGGCTTGTTATTATAATCGAATCTCATAGGTTCATCTCACTTATTCTTTAGATTTATGAAGAATTTTAAATTATGATAACTCGTATATGGTGCCTGTGCGCTCCTCTCCGGACATGGGTTGCGAGCAGCGCAACTCTTGCAATCGCGGGTGACAGATTTCTTTTTCATGCTTTCTTTCTTAATAATCTTCATTCATTTTTAGTCATTTCTTATATATGTTTTGTGATAGGATTTGAAAGTTAGTTTTTTGTCTGTTTGTCTCTTTTTTCCCTCGAGTGATGTATCCTAGGATTCTAGGTAGTGATACCATTGTATTTTGGTCTTTAGGTGTTGATTATGTTCCCAATCTCTTCCAACATCCCTCTCGCTTCTCTACCTCACCTTCCTCCTTCCTGTAGCTGCTTTGACATAGTTGTTTGGTTGTTCATCCTATAGTTTCTTGCCATCCAACCATCTTCCTCGTTCATGTAGCCTCAGGACAGTCCTCCTTTGGTTGTTAAGCAGTCCAACACCTTCATTTCCACTTGCCGCCTCCTCCGTCTTCATTTTCGCTCACCGCCTCCACTACCTCAACCATCATTCTCGCTCACCATCGCTGCCAAAAATAGCTGTTCTAGCCACCTAACTACGCTCACCATCGCTGCCAAAAATAGCTGTTCTAGCCGCCTAACTAGTTGTTTTTCTCATTCTAGCCTACCGCCCTTCCCTTAACTTCAACCCTTGTTGCCGATGTCCTCCTCCCTTGCAGCTGCAACCCAGGGCCGTCTTTTCTGGCCTGTTCGCTGCTGCTCGATCCCTCCTCTTTGCTGTCGCCTCCCTTCCAGCCTTTTCTTTTGCTATCCTAATGTGAATCTGTGTCGTCTTTGTTGTAATTTCCTATTTCAAATATGTTTGATTGTAACCACCTATTAGTTTTCTGACTTAAAACAATAATATTTCATTTTTTATTATGATTTGAGTTCACTTTGGTATCATTTGACAATAGAGCTAGCCCAACCCTAATCCTATCATAGATTTTTCAGCATTCCCCATATCTCTACTAAAATTTTTTTTCTTTACCACTTTACACAACATTCACCTCATTCCACCAATGACCCATTCACACCCAAACCAAAGTATTGCTTAAAAATCAAAATACTACTTAAAATTTTGAGGCCTTCATAGTTATCCGATGCATTATAGTTTGTAAGCCTTAAAAAAATTTATACAATTCAAAATAAATTCATCATTTTCTTATGACTTAATAAATATTATCTAAAATTAGCATCATTTATAATATTAACAATATAAAAAGGGGCAATTACATTCAGATCACCCGAAAACTTGCTATTTACAAATCAACTACGCCATCTTCCAATATCAAAATTCATGGTAAGACTCCAACCCGTATTTTTCACTTCTATAAAATTCTCGGAAGTTTGATTGTGACAAGTGTAAATATATAGTTTAGGTTAATTTGTAAATATCAATGTTTATTTTACATTTAGCCCATTTAAAAAATTATTGTACAAATCATCCAGAGATATTATACTTAGCTCGATAGATGATAATTGTAAGCGGATGCCTACTCTTTCATTGGAGCTTATTAACATTGTCTCAGAACTTAGGGGTATGGTGCATAAAACACTGATTAAGCGTCCAGCAATAGATAAAAAGCCACCGGACAGAACAAGGTAAAGCTGAACAAGCGGAACAGAAAGCAGAAAAACAAAGCAACCGGATGGATGCTCTCTTTTCCCAGCTGTCCCTCCTAGCCAACGAGGCTCTCGACAACGAAGACTTCAACCCCTCGCGCATCGAAGAGCTTCTCCACCTCTTCGAGCAGGAAGCACGCGCCTCCTTGACTGCCGCCGAAGCAGAGCACCTGAAAGCCGCTCGGGGCTGCCATGAAAGAGGCTGAAGACCAACTCAATTACATCCTCGACGCCGCCGCCGAAGACTTCTGCTCCTCCTCCTCCAGGGCAGAGAGCGCAGCTGCGGCCTCCGAGAAGTACATGGAAGCTGCGTTGGCCTCCGCCATGGCTGCCATGAAGTCTGCCTTCGCTAGCTCCAAGATCCATCCTTCGTAATTGGCGTGGATTTGTGTTGGAGCTAATAAAGATCCCTAATTTGTGTTTGTGGTGATCTGTATGTTGTTGTGGTGATGGATCGAAGTAAGGATTTGGTGTAAATAGTCTATTTGGTGTTAGGTTGGAAGAATAAAATTGTTGTTTTATGAAAGTTGTGGTTCGTTGATGAAGGATTTGCAGGATCGCGTTTGGAGAATGGAAAAGATTTGGGAGAAGATTTAAGTTGGGAATTCAATATATTATTCGAATTTGATTTGATGAATTTATATTTCATTTTAATGAATAAAAATCTCTGGATAAAAAATGAGTGATCATATCTTGATTTGTTTTATTTAGATACTATTTGCGCTAAAACCAGCTGTGGTGTTCGCCCATCAATCATCTTTGGTAAATCATGATCTATAAGCATCGATCTTATATATTTGTATTTAAGATTTAAGTAATGCGATGCGTTTATCTGAAAATATTTGCTTTTTCGATTTTCAATTATAGTGCTGGGTATGTTTTTTTGACCCCTGTTTTAAGGAGTTTCGTCTGCTGGGAGATTTTTTAGTGTATTATTGTTCGCCCATCAATCATCTTTGGTAAATCATGATCTATAAGCATCGATCTTATATATTTGTATTTAAGATTTAAGTAATGCGATGCGTTTATCTGAAAATATTTGCTTTTCCGATTTTCAACTATAGTGCTGGGTATGTTTTTTTGACCCTTGTTTTAAGGAGTTTTGTCTGCTGGGAGATTTTTTAGTGTATTATTTCCTAAAATAGCATAGCCCACGTGACATGACTACACAACAACCAAGCATAGCTTAGCTTGTTGGATTGATCACCACGTTTGATACAATATGAATAAATTTTCATTATCCACCATCACGTTTCATACAATATCAATAAATTTTCATTATCTAGCAGGAATCTAGAGGCATGATGATTCGAGGCAACTTTTTAAATTCAAACTTTGATTAAAAAATATTTAGAACTCTTATTAAGTAAACTTATGGTTAAAGTGACCGATTCAACAAGATAGACCCAACAGTAAAAAAATCGGCCAAATCTAAGTTAAATTAAGCACATATTAAGTCATTTTACCACTTGTGGAAGCGTTACAGACATAATTGGAAGCTCTAAGACAAAAAATATATGACATACTTATAGTCAAATCAAACGTCTCGACTAGACAAATCCAACGAGCCCAAGATCGCTCAATTTTAAGACAGTCAAATGCCATCAAATATCATTTGATCAAGGGGATCTCTTCAGGTCATTGGATCAAGAGTGCTTTGGATTTCTGCCTTATTTGCAATTTGGATTCTATAAATAACCTTAAATCCCTCGTCAAGGGGGACCAAGACCTTGGGCAAGAGCAAGTCCAAAGCTTGCAGAATAGGGATTTGCAGCTCTACATCATGTGATGCATATCTGGTCACCGTTGCCTCAGATTGCCGCCACCTCGAGATGCAACCTCTTTCGGTCGTAGCCGACTCATCCCTTCGGGCACCCGCCTAAGGCTACATACACTGTTGCCTCTTCCGACCGTCGCCATTTTTACCCCATGCTATTCGCGATGTCCTAACGAGCATTGCCTGTTGGGTCGATCCCGACGAATAATATGTGTAAATGTGTCGGGATTGCACAAGTATGATTGTACTATGGATCCAAGAGATTTAACTCGTGTCACATTTGCATGTTATGAGTTTGTATTTAATGACATTTTTTAAACTAACGAGCACTAGCATGTTAGTAATTTTGAAGTATCTTGTTATTGCTTTTTGCTGGCTTGTTTGTTATAATCATGCGCCATTTTCGTGCTTTTTGATGTGCTTGTGCATACCTATTTTGATATGCATGGAGTATATTAAGGTGGTCTTCTGCAGGGGGCCAAGTCATATATATGCATAAACACATATACAATAAAGAGGGGGAGCAACATAATGATTATTATTAACCATTTTTTATAGGCGCTGCCTAGTTCCCCCACTAGGCATGACCCATACATGTTGCATGCTTGTTTGGCATTCCCGCCGATATTATTTTCATGCAGGTCGAGTCTTTTTTTATCTTTTTCTCTAAACTTTTTAGAGTCCTAAGAAGATTTTGTATTAAAAATAAGGTGCGAGCATGAGTTCCATGTAGCCCGATGACCGAAACCATGCGACGAGGACCAAGAATTGTTTGCTCATGCATCGTACCTTAATTCTAAATTCCAACTATCTTCTTCTTTTCTGGGATATGTCACTGGCCCAATGACACCATTTTTTTATTATTTTACTTGAACTATTTTCTTGTTTTTTTGGCATATTTGTATGCTTGGATTTTTTTCCCTGTTTCTTTCTGGATGATCTCGGATGCTACCAAAATTATAATCTTGGCTCATTAAAGACCTTAAAATTATAAATTTTCTACGAAGAAAATCCTAATTATAAAAAATTGATATAATCTAAAATTTAAGGTCAAAATTGTCAAGATTTTTCAAAATCATTTTTTACCTTCCTACATGATTTTTCGGTCTGTTTTAAAATGGGTTGCATGACATGGCCTTCGCCAAAGTCATATAATAGGGCCTCCATAATATCTAAGGACTGCTCTAGATAACTCCGACATTTGGGAGGAGAACCTTCCATGCTTCTCCAACCCGACTGACCCCCATGCTTCTCCAACCTGACTGACCCCCATGCTTCTCCAATCTGACTGACCCAACATATATTTCTACTTAGGTGGTTGTCTAGTGCGCTTAAGTTGTTAGAAGACTTCCCGACCCAGACGAGGTATACGCCCTTTTGATGGGAGTGTTTTCAACTTCATAGTTATCTATTCTTTTCCTTACAACATATCTATCATTTCGGCTGATATAAGTTTCAACTCTTGGAGCTCCACCTGATAGTCATATGATGGAGTTTTTTTCCTTTGACCTTAGGGCTACTGAAGTCCCCATGGACGATGCAATTCACAGATTACTGACCGAGGATCTCTGGTTGTCGATTACCTTCACGACTAGGTAAACTTAGGGTCCAAGTGGCTTAGGATGACAGATTTGTGATACCCAAACCTGGCTACATCTACCTTCTAGGGATTACTCCCTTCTTTCTTTGATTACCCTTATTGAGCCCTATTGTACCTTTTGCCTTCATTAGTATCATTTTGACAGTCTGATTACCATGAGCTGCCGCCCATTTGAGATAGATGATTTGTCTTTTGTCATTTTGGATCAGATGTTGACGTATTGCGATTCCTCGTTAGGATGACTTAGTCATTTCACAGGCTCCGTATGCAGATGAGTCCGTTACCCACGCGGGACCGTGAGAGACTTGCTCTCCACCCCGTGGCTTACGGGAGCTTTGAAAGCATTAAAGCTTTTCCGTACGAAATAACTGTCATTTGATAGCCCTCTGTTAGTTGTCATTACTAATGTAAGAAAAACTACTTCAGTTCAAGAGTATTCTTGGGGAACCCTTAAGATATAACTAACCAAGTGGGTTACATCCTCTTGAGAGCACTCTAGCCTCAGAATAGACAAAAAAACCTGAATCTCTAGTTGTGGGTAGTCTACATAGGTACTCTTTCGCGAATGTGCTTCTGCCAGATCTTATTTGGGCGAACATACTTGACCTATCTCTGCAAGCTTTATCACACGTAGACTTTCCACGTTCTTTCTCTTGTTTGTCATTTTTGTCGTATGTCTGTCTTTTCTGGTTCTTCTCTTTTCCTGATCATTCATATTATCCAGAAGAGAAACTTATTCGGAAAAAAGAGGTATATGATGATGGACAAATTGATTATTCCTTTAAAAAAAAAAAAAAAAAGAAAGGAACAGAAACTACCCCGCCAAATGACAAGTTCATAAATAACCGACAAATCATAATTGTCGGTTAATATTTGCTTATAACCATGTATGTCATGCATCAGTAATAATACAAACTGTCAGGAAAAAAATATTATTGTTACTAAGCGACATGTTATATAGTTATGTCATCACAAATAATTCAGCTCATATATCATCACTATGCCGTCATAAAATAGAACATTTTTTTCGATGTATATTATGACCGTTGGTTTTAGCACTTTTTTTTTGTAGTGTCACAAGCGCATCATGAATAATAAATTTTAATTTTAAAGAATCTTACATAAATAATTTAATTTAAGCAATCACTTATTATTTATTTTTGAATGTATTCCATAAATGATTTAATGACTTAATTTTTGTAAAGTGCCAGAAAAGTCATGGTAATAGAGAGAGTATAACATTTTGATTTTGTGCAAAGATTTACTACACAAATAAACGAAAGCTACGAGAAATGCTAATATATATATATATATATATATATTGAGAAAATCAGAAATAAGTAAAAAAATCATGGAGCATGATCTGATTGAAAGGATTCACCATGCAAATTAGGTTGTTCTTTTTTTGTCTCAATTTTAAAAAAAAGGAGATTACAAAGTTAGAAGCACTAACTTGAACTTTTAAGATTGCCGTCAAGACTACATGATTGTTGAAGAAATGGTGAAGAATGAAGTTTGTTTGACATGATAGTTAGGTGAAGTCATTTAAAGGATGGTGGTCCGGCATGGACAATTAAGTGATGGTAATCGAGGCAATAATAGTTTGATAATGTTGGTTAAGTAATTATAGTTGAGTGATGGTGACGATGAAAATTATTGCTTGTGATTGTAAGATCTAATTATTGAACCGGGCTCTTGAGCATTTTATATTTCTAAAATTTTAATTCCAAGTTAAGGTCCCATTCATGTAGAAAATGATGATCTATTCATAGTTTCTATGATGGCAATTTATAAAACTTACCTCAAATCACTCATCAAATGACCGATGCCATTAATTTGTTTGCTCATAGATTATTGTTGGATCAAGTAAGTGCTTTAATAATCTTAGAATTGGGTGACGTTGAATTCATTGGATTCTTTTATCAAGGTATTATTTGTGATTTTAAGAACATAAGATTCAGAGGTTATTTGTGTTGGAGGAGATGTATAGAAATCACGGAACGCGGTTCAGGAGACATGAAACAAAACTTTGAACATAAGCACATAAAGTAAAAAAAAATCATATAAAACAGAAAGACACCAGATTTAATATGGAAAAAGTGAGAAAAGAAAAAAACTATGGAGTCATACCATATCAAAACCCAATACATGGGGGACACCCCATAAAACTCATCGTTAAGCTTGATTGATTAAAGTGAGGACTTTGATCAGTCAACGATTGATCAACACAATCAGACTCTATATGATAACTATTTGGTTCATTAATTAATGCCAAAAAAATTTCAAATGCTTGATTTGGGCTTGTTAAAATTCAGGTTGAAACACTTTTGTTTGGATTGGGTCTGTCTTATCAAGATGCTAATTTTGAATATTTGTTTGTTTAAATCTAGGTTTGGATGGTTTGATTTCAAAATTTAGATTTAAATATTATTTATCCAAACTTGTGCATGATCAATTGCATTTTTTCATGATGTGTTTTACTTTCTTCTTTTATTCTATCTCTCATAATTATTTTCTTATGTTTATTTTTTATTTCTTTTATATAAGACTTTATTTTCTTAACTTCAACAAATTATAATATCATTTCGCTATTTACTCTTCAATTAATTGAATTTAAAATATTTAGTAAATTTAAATTTATCATTTTTTATAAAATTAATTTTTTTTTATTATAAGAGCATTTTTCCTAGTTTTTCTTAATTTAATTACCCCTAATTTTTTTTTTTAGTTTTTAAAATATTATATGTAAAATTGTGTTGCCCATGTTAAATAAAAGCCTTTCGCTGTAAATATGTTTGTTTGTTGGGGCATGTACATGCATACCAAAAAATTCTTATACATTTACATATCGAGCACTTGAACATTTACATTTGCATACTAAACATTCAAATATTTAACATCATATCAAAAAATCCACTATCACTTTATTTTTTAAAAGTAGAAAACACATTTCATGCATATGTGTTTGATACGAAAGTGTTATACATATAAATATAAAACTTCAAGTGTTAGAAATGTAAACGCATGCATATTGTATGATATGTATGTAACATTTTAAATAGTAGACTTTTTTCTCTATTATATTATGCCGATATCTTCATATTGATATTAATACATCATATATAATGCATAATGTGTCAAATCTATTCTCCATTTCTCTGAGCAAAAACAAATAGCAAAAATGAATTAGTTTTCATAAAGATTAAAAACTACAAACTAAAATTTAAACAAATCATTGCTATAGTTTTGAAATAATTTAAATTTTCATATAAATAGATTACAAGGAAAAAATGAGCACTAGGCTGAAAGCACAAAAAAATATCATATCCCTTTTATTGAATTAAAAAAAAAAAGTATGAGAGCTGATCATTTGTGTTTTTTTTTTCTTAAAAAACTTGAGGCCCTTTTGGGGCAGTTTATAGGTGCGGCGGTGTTTTCAGGCGACGTTTTTGAAAATGCCGTCTAACCGTTTGGTTTGCGCGTTGTTGAAAACGCTGTCTACTGCGTTTGAGTTTTTTATACTAAAAGCAGGGCGGTCGACTCGCGGGCCGCCTTTCCGGATAAGCTCCTTATCTTGAAACGCACAAGCTGCCCCAAACAGAACGCCAACTTCAATTTATAGGCTTCACAGCACATGACATGGAAAATTAAGTAACAGCCACTGCCACGGTTGATTTATCAGTCCAACCCATCTAAATAGTTTGCCACTCCAACGCTTGTGCCATGGCTGCTTTGCCTTTTACGCTGAAAGGAAACTGAGATGCCAACATTGCTCTGCTTCCTCTCTCTGTTTAGCCATTTGCAGAAATGAAACAGGCAAAAAATAAAAAAGAAAAGAAAAGAAAGAATGATTTCATTTTAAGCCATTATTCTTCAATCATTGAGTCAAAGCTTAAAAAACTCAGGCAATCTAGAAAAGGAATCAGAGTACTGCCACTGGTAACAGTGTTTCATTGATACGAAATAACGATGAATTGCCGAAATGCGGACAAGAATGGCAAATACTTGGCAAAGTCGAGTTTTCCAGAAAGGAGAAACACAAGGGGCCTACGCTGCACTCTATTACAATTGTAATGTGGCATTTACATACATATGCTAAAGCCGCACGGGTGACTTGAGGAAATTTAGTCTGTGATACTACGCTGCACTGCTTTACAAATTATAATGTGGCATTTACATACATATCACCTAATTCCCATATATTTACATATCTAACACCTAAACTTTACCAAATGTTTTACATCGCGTTAAAATGCCATTGTTTTCAATTTTGGGATTTTTATGTATGAACCACTCAAAACTTTAAATATACAGATTTACCACTCAAATTTCAAATTTTAAATTTCAACTACTTGTAAACATTCAAAATTTTAAATATAATGGATTGATCATTTCTATACAAAAAAAAAGGTGGTTAAAATGTAAGGTTACATTTATGTAAAGTATGAAGGGATGTTGGATTTGTGACTACATAAAATTCTGCGGTATGTATGTAAAGCTTTCAGTACTTAATAGTGGACATTGGCCAGCTATTTCAAAGACCCGCCAGAATTGCTATAAAGCCTTAAGGCCCATTTGGGGCAGCTTATAAATGCGGGCGATGTTTTCACCACACCGCCTCACTGTTTGGAAAACACGTTTCAACAGCTTATCTGAAAACACGGTTGAATTTTTACATTAAGCGCAGACCGCAGGTCGAACCCCGCGGGCCACATTTCAGGATAAGCTGCTTATCTGGATAAAAACAAACTGCCCCAAACACATCCTTAATCTTTTCTAAAGTCATAAATGACACACACAATTTTAGAAAGCTTTGAGGAGGAAAGATTAGGCCGCATTTTTTTTTTCTGTTTTCAAGTAGAGCACTAAATCAAATTAAGGGTCTGCTTGGGATTGCTGCAGCTTATTAACAAGTTGCCGCGCAATAGTAGTGGTAAAAAACTGCTGTGCAAAAGCTGCTGCGGATAAGCCGATTGTTTGTTTGTTTTTTGCAGTTTCAAAACAGACGTGTTTTAGCTGTTTTTCGACAAACGATGGTTCTGCCTCTTTATTATAATGCTGTTTACAACAGAACTGGTCATACTTGTTCATCATATACTTGAAAGTAAATATCGAGTTTGAATATTACAAAATAAAAATAGGCACCCCACTAAACAGTGAGTAACACAACTATCAAAATGTAAACTACTAAAATAACAATCAATAATATAATAATATTATTTTTAAAATGCAGCTAGTCTAGATCAAGAGATAAGTTGTTTTTCAGAATAACTCTCCACACCTGATCACTCATGACGATGGAATCCTCCAACCCATCTGCCCACCTGAAGAAGTCACAATTTTTTGTTATTCTCCTTAAGCACATGTAAAATTGTCTCTCGTAACTTTGTGGCTACCGTGAAGTAACCAGTAAACATTGTATTTTGCAGTAGCAGTGCAATCCTCTGGAAGTATCGGAAATCATCGAGCTCATCTTTCCTGAAGAACTTAAGAACATATGCTGTTAGATATAACACTAATAAAATTAGTAACATAAGTAATTAATTACAGTTTTATGCAGCAGTTGGCCTCAAAAAACTTAGTATATTAACGAATTTGTCATTACAAAAAGACAACAAACTTCATAAAAAATGGTTCTTGGTTGCCTTTAACCCACGTAATACCGAGCTCGTGTGAGTCGCATATGCATATCACCAAAAAAATTCATTCAGAAAAACCTCAAAAATCATAACACTGAAAAAAGAGAGTAAATTGATTGCATTAATTAGGATTTTACATGTGACACCAACCAAAAGCGATATATAAACCATTCGAAAGAACCCAGAAAGTCAAACCACTCATCATAGACCTTCAAAACCCACAAAAAAAAACATGCAATATTTATGATATATAAATTACCCATAATTGCCACATCAGTCATCCAAGTGGGAGAAAATTAAATGTAAAATAAAAACAAGTACATATTACATGCAAAAATACCGATACAATAAATATCAAATGTATAAGAAACATAAATTTACATGATTTGTATAAAATATAGATACAATAAACAATGAATGCCTTCAACAACCATTACAATAAATAGAAATAAAAACTTACAATTCCTCTAATCACCCTCCAACTATAGCATTCATAATTTATTCCCTCAACTCCGTCATCTCGCTTGCATCTTTCACATCTTGAGTGCAGGTCTCGGGCACATCATTTTTGGTTTGTGACAAAGTTTGTTTAAGATGATATTCATGTCTCAGTAGGGATATGTGAAAGATTTTCATCTGCCCTACAAAAATCAATGTCATTGGGTGAATGATGCTGTAGAATATAATCGTGGAGAGTAATTGAAAAAATCATAATTCACTCCATCGCTTCTCTTATAGATTCATTATGTGATAAATAGTAAAGGTTATGGCTAACATCTCTCTGGAGGTCATCCTGAAGGAGCCATAGTCCATGATTCCTGTGTAATTCATTTAGGAGATCGATATATACGGGCTGTGTCATACGAACATTTGACGAATCCTATTGGTTGTCCTCCAAGCAAATCCCCAAGTCATTTATCACCAATGTAAGATGATGTAAAGCAAGGAGACCAATCTTCGTTTGAATTTTAATACTAATACAACAAACATAACATTGCTACAATTCTCCTTCTGCGTCTCTCTCTCTCTCTCTTTGTAAATTCATGTTAGGCAAGCGTTCTATTCAGGTAACACTTAAGAATCATTAACAATCATAAATTAACAAATGACCAACAAATAACAAAGTGTGCGATGAAAAAAAAAAACAAACATTCAAAGCAACATTGACAGTGTTTCAAAGAAAAAAAAAACATGCATAATAGAAGTCAAATTAACCTAATGCAAAAAAAAAAAAAACACAAATAGTCCAAAGACAAATAAATAAATTCAAGGGTTCCTGCTGTGATAAAAATAATATAAATAGTTGACTATACGGTTAGGGGTCATTGTCATGAAGAACTCTCTACGGGTCTAGTTCTCTAACAACTTTATAGAGAGCAAATATAACGACATGTCCACATAAATTTCTGCAGTTCCCTCCAAAATTCACATAACTTGTTGGCTGGAAGTTGCTTGTAATGTCTCAGTGTTGTTGGTGCATGAAGCCACCATTTGTGAAATTTGGCTTCTAATGAAAGCAACCCCTTATTTTTTTCTTTTGCGCCACCCTTGGACGCTTTGTCCTACTAGTGTACTCTACTTCATTTTAAATAGGGCTATGATCTTTGTTGGAGTCAATTGTTCTTTCGAACCAAGTTCTAACTATGCTTGTAAACCCTCGCTCACTAGGGGTTCATGCATTATTCCCCATTGCCACAATCCTGCCAAACATACGGTCGAACTTCTCTTCAAGCTCAGGGTCAATACCATTAATTTTGAATTTTTTGGCGGCTGACACTACTTGCATCATAAAGGGACATGAATATGCTGATATAATTCAGAAAAGGAAAAACATAATATGTAGGTTCAATCTATTTTCTCCTACAATCTCTCAACCCACCATTCTTCTGAAGCATCAATTGTCCGCTTTATCAGATCCCAACCCAAGCCTGTGAATCCTTGTTTTAATTCCTTCCAAATTTTCTAGTATTTTTTTTAATTGATCTCATTTGTTTTTTAATTGCATCCTCTCATATTCCATTTCTGTAGTTTTCTTGAACTTTTTTTAATTGATCTCATTTGTTTTTTAATTGCATTCTCTCATATTCCATTTCTGTAGTTTTCTTGAACATTTTCATAATATTTTGCCAGCCCTTCTTGTTAAAATAGGTTGTCAAACTATTTCCCATTTCCACCTTCTTAAGACAGAGATCACAAAATATTAGTTTGACTTCCTTATCCCACATAACAAATAAACCAAGTTCTTTTGTCTTAAACATTGCGTTACTAGCATATAAAGAGTTAAACAAAATAAATATTTGACATAAAGAAATAATTAGCACAACTCAAGAAAAAAGAAAATTGTCGTATTTCACCATTGACCCCACAGCATCCCCACACCAAACACCACTGCCCCCACACCACCCCCACACCAAACACCACTGCCCCAACACTATCCACACTCCAAACACCACTGAACTTATAATTCATGTGTTATGTTTGTAAATTTCTCTGAACTTTAAAGAATAACCTTGAGATTGCTAGTAAATATTCCAAAGCTTGTTTTTTATTTGTCTTATAGGCCTTATTTTTCTCCCAAATAATCCAATCATGTAAAACTTCTTTTCCCTAAAAAAATTATTAACAAAATTTTATCGAACAAACTTACACCAACTCCACATAATCCAATCATCCAATAATGTCAATTTACATACACAACACATAATTCAAATGAATTTATATATCTCACACAATAACTTCAATATTTATGCACACAACACTCAAATCTGTAAAACAACATCAAAATGAATTCCAATACAACATCCTAAACATAGGGAAATCATGGTGAAGGAGTAAAATATGCACTATTATGGCCTCCATCATTCATCGAACTTCTAATTGTGGATGAAAATGCCATGAATGTAAACCCATAAGAATTGTGTGTGGGTTCGTAAATTTCCCTAAACAATACAGAAAAATGAGCACCCGAAACATTCTAACATCCCCATAGAAAACATTCTTGTTCTACTGCTAATTGAAAGTGGAATCTAAGTATTGTGCTTGAATTTAAGGACTCGATAAAATTGTAGATGGAGGCATCTTGAATAAATGGAGTTTTGGGAGTAGTGTGGGGGAATGAGTTATATCCAAGTAGAGTTGCTTGATAATGATTGTTGTGATGGATCTAAACTCAGGAAGAGGCCCTGGTGGAGGGATTAGAGGATTTAAACCTTGAAGATATTTAATGTTTAAGATCGTTCATTAAAAATGAAAGAGAGGAACGTAGCAAATAATACATTAATTAAATATTATATACATTATGAGTTTTTAAACATATCATTTAGCATAATTGATGCCCTAATATTAAGTTTGAATTTGATGAATTAAGTGTTTAAATTATATTTAAATGCTATTATTCTGTTTATTAATGATATAATAATATATTAAAAAATTGAAGAAGATCTTGCAATTAACTTGACAAAGATATTAAAAATATTTAGATGAAAAAAATTAATATGCTATTTTTTTAAAATAGAAGTTATGTTTATAAATTGTTTCATTTTTGGAGATCTTGCAATTAACTTGACAAAGATATTAAAAATGTTAAGATGAAAAAAATTAATATGCTATTTTTTTAAAATGGAAGTTCTGTTTATAAACTGTTCATTTTTGCGTTGTGTAGTGAGTGAAGACATGATAGCTATAAGTTACTAAAAGTGAAAGTTACAACATAATGACCAATATCTTGTAATATATTTGAAGTGCACAAGATTTATTGTGAGCTATTATAGGAATTTGCTAAGTTTTCACTCTAATTGTAATTTTTTGACGAGAATGACATAAAAATAGCACCATTTTAGCAGATGTCTGGAAGTGCAAATAATTTTAAGAAGTAACAAAAAATTGTTATGTGGCGGAGCCTATTTTTATTTTTTCATCCAGTACTACAGGGCTCTAAGTATTTATTGATGTATAATTTAAAATTTTGGGTCTACTTTGATATAGCATAACAAACAAAATAGTATACAAATTCAAATAATTAAAACTACATCATAAATTTTCTTGCACATGATTTAGAACAACATAAATGTGTATGTGCTACTAAAATTTAGAGCAATTTGTATGGAGTAAATTATAAAATATACACTAATCATCCAAGTTTGATGTTCTTACTCAGAAGAAGCTAATTTTGAGGGAAAAATGATTGTTAGAGTTGCTTAAAGATTACGATCTCGACATTCATCATCAAGATGAAAAAGCTACAGTATGCTTTTGTTTGGAAGTTCAAAAATACAATCAATTGGATGGTTATTTTAGAAGTTGATTTTTTTTATAAAATGAAAAAAAAAATTAAAATTAAAAGTAGTTTGAATAATTGATATGGAAAATAGATTGTTATCTTGGGTGATTGCTCAACTTACTCTATAGGATAGAATTTTGAAGCTCAAAATGATGATGTAGAATATGAGATATTGATTGAGTATATGAAAAGAGAAGAATTATAGATAAACAATAAAATAGTATGTGTTGGCATATAGGGGTTGATTATGAGAAATATTGCTCTGGAGTCCAGACGCAAGCTGTGTCCAGACAACGGACGCGATGTATGGGATGCATGGACGATGTTTTTTTCCCCTCTGCTGCATTGCCTGCATTGCTTGCATCGCGTCTATCGTCCTGACGTAGCTTATGTTGGGACTCAGACACAATGTTTTGTCCTAACAATGGGCTTACACAATATTTTGTCCTAACAATGGATTCAGGACGCGATGTGCGGGCAATATTTGGTCCGGATGCGGCGCACGGGATGCACGGGCATGCAATATTTTCTACTCTCCAAATTTCTTTTCACTTTTCTCCTAAATTTGTGACTGTCTTAACCTTGTCAAAGATCATTTAATTAAGAACTCTGAACGCATCTCCAACTCCATTTGTCCTCTATCAGACATATACCTGGAGGAATCCCCTGTTTTCAATGGGATGTCCGGAGAGGACTCACTTGCACTAACAGGCCAAATGCCGTCAAGACAAAATATGATCTAGGAATATTTGTCATCGAAAATTAGGTGACAAAAGATTTGCAAAATAGAATTTCTAAGTTTTTAAATCTTGAGCTCGTAGATTTAACCAAAGACTAATCTGAGTGAACTTATCAAAATGCCAAATTATAGGATTGGGCATGAATATTGAATATATATTTGTTGATGGTTTTCTCAAGCGAAAATAGACCAACGTCTCCTGACCCCATCTTCCCATCATAATAAGTTTTGAAGTTTTCATTGTTGGAGATAATTGTGGATCTTCTGCATTTGGAGCTTCTTGTGTCGAATTATGGAGAGAAGTTGGGAGGAGGAGCTGTTGTTCTTTTAATTTAACAAGTACAATAGATACTATTGTTGTGGAAGAATATGGAGATCTTCCAAGGAATTGTTTTCAGACACGATCCATAGAGAATTTATGAGCTTTTGGCATGTGATATTCTCCGCCATGGCAGAATAAAATGTTTTCTGATAGACTTTTAATTTTCTCTCATTTTTCGGAGGGGTGAGCAGAGGAGAAACTTGGGTCGGTATTTATAAAATTTGATCCAATTTTTTCCATGAAAAAGGCAAATCAGATTCGACTTATGGGAAATTGAATAATAAGAGAATCATTACGCTCATTTAGCTGATAAAATGGAGGAAAAGATGAACGGCTCTATCAGTTTATTCTCTTAGCACTATATATATATATATATGTTTCTTACTTTGCTTTATTGTAAGTATATCATACCAAATATGTGGTCTTGTTGGTGATATTATCCTGGGTTTGCAGAAGAATAGTCGAGAACAATTTTAATTCTTCTAGGTAAATTAATGAACTGTTTCTCTTAATCCACCTAGTTAAATTAAGTAGGTCTCCTTGCCTTGGGATTGACCAATTAGCATTACATGGCAACTTTTGATATGACATGTGTGGTGTGAAAAACGACGATAATAAAGTGAAAAATGGAATGAGAAAAATTGCACGCAGAAAAACACCAGAGTGAAACACAAATTTACGTGGTTCAGCAAATTTGCATACGTCCACGGAGCTGCAGCGGATTTTATTTCTTCGTGGAATTACACCGTCGACGTCTCGACGTTTACAAAAAAATCTCTACTTTCTTCTCTCCCTTCCTCTCTCTTTCTCTTCCTTTCTTTCTCTCTTAGAGGATTTAACTTGGCCTTGTTTGACTTGTGGCTTAACTTATGACAAGCCATAAGAGACTATTTATAGAAACTAGGAGAGTGGTAGGTGGGAGGTAGGTGGGAGGTATGTGAGCGGTAGGTGGGTGTGGTAGGTGAGCGGTAAGTGGGAAGATATGTGAGCGGTAGGTGGGATTCTTAATTAGGAATCTAATTAAATTGCGATGGACCGGGTTTCCACATTACCCAAAAAATTCTCCCACTTGGAAACTGGAAGACTAATTGCATCACCTACTAACTGCATCATCAACTAGTTGTACCAATCGTTTCCTCAAACATGATATCCTCCACCTCTACAACTCAAAACCCCGGTCTTTATGTTAGAAGACTAGCTGAAGTCTAGCACAACTTCAGCTTCTCACGAGTAACACTCTCAATTGACATATCACTGTCAACGTAGCCTTGTAACAGCAAGCTGTTTCCTTGGTTACTCTTGTATCTGCTTACAACTCTCACTGCATGAGCAATATCCTGCCCCTACTGAAAGCCCTTTTTAACAAGTCCAGTTTTGTACCTCTTACTGTCATCAAGTGCAGTCTTAACCCGACACACCACTTTTTGTGCAATGCCTTCTTCCCTGTTGAAAGTTCTGTCAGCTCCCAAGTGTTATTTCCTGACAGGGAATTCGTCTCCTCCTCCTTGCACAACTCCCACTTGCTCAAATTCTCAGCTTGCAAGATTTTTTCATACCTCTGTGGTTCTCCACCATTTATCTGTACAAGGTCCAATTTTTTTGCTTTTGGCGCTCTGCCACTTTTCAAGAAATTGACATTCTTCTACTTCTCCATAATGCACCTCTGACTCATGTGTCATCGTCTGAGTAAACCTGTAGTCATATATAGTGTGCCAGCTTTCTTACCCCGAGTAAGTACTAATGTTGCTTTGATAACCTTCCAGGTGCTATCTGAGAACACTACCGAATGACCACCCTCATTCAACTGCCCAACAGAGATGAGGTTTTTCTTCAACTCAAGAATGTGCCTGGCCTTTTGCAAAGTCTACTTGCTCTCGTTAGGGAGTGCATTATCAACGTCTCTCATCCCCATCACGCTCAGAGCTTTTCCATCAGCCAGATGTAGCTTCCTAAAGTCTCCTGCAACATAGTTTGACATCAACTCCCGGTGGGAAGATGTATGGAAGGAAGCCATTGAATCCAGTATCCAGTCTTCAACAGAACTATGGACTGTCAGAATTAATGCATCATGTATTTCTTCAGTTACAACATTAGCGTCATCATTCTCCTTCTTCTTAGGATTCATGCAGTTCTTTTTTATCTGACCAGCCTTGCCATAATTTCAGCAGGTTGTCTGTTGACTAGACTTTGATTTTGAACTTCCTCTATTTGAGTTCCTGTCTTGCGATCTCCCTCTGAAATCAACAATCAATGCAGAACTCAGAGCTCGAACCCGAGGTCTCGCCAGAATCTTTCCTGCGCACCTCCTCAGCCAAAATCAAATCACGAACATCGTCATATTTCAGCTTAGATTTACCTACAGAACTGCTAACTGCCATCCTTATAGCTTCCCAGCTATTTGACAATGAAGCCAACAATATCAGCGCACGTATCTCATTATTAAAATCAATTTCAACAGACGACAATTGATTTGTGATAGTATTGAAATCATTCAGGTGTAGAGCAACATACACACCTTCCGCCATCTTCAAGTTGAATCACTTTTTCATCAAATGTACTTTGTTATTCACCGATGACTTTTCATATATATCTGATAAATTTGTCATGAGATTTACAGTAGTCATCTCCTTGATGACGTTGTCGCAACCGATCTCGACAGGGTTAATCGAATAACCCCTAGAACCTGTTAGAATCTATCAATCCAACAAATTCCATTCCGTCTCGTCCATCTTTTCCAGTTGCTTTCCCAGTAACAGAAGATGTAATCTTCTCATAGAGATAGTATTTTATCTGCATCCTCTAGTAAGAAAAATATGTGCCATTAAACTTCTCGATTCCCGATGTCATCACTTCATCTCCGCCCATTGTTCTTCCTTAGATTCGAACCGAAGGCTCTGATACTATTTGTTGTGAAAAACAACGACAATAAAGTGAAAAATGGAATGAGAAAAATTACACGCAGAAAAACACCAGAGTAACACATAGATTTACGTTGTTCGACAAATTTTGAAGGATCATTGTGGAGAGGGTTCTAGAGAGAGCACTTAGGGGAGAAGAAGAGGAGCATTGCTGGAGACTTCCCTTGGGCTGTTGGAGTCCATCCTCTTCGCATGAAGAAGGAATCCTTGAAAAAGAGAAGGAAGGTTCCAAAATTTCTTCATCTCCTTCCTTTTTCTATAGATTTTCTACTCCTCTTTCCTTGTCCTCCACTTCATTTCACTTCCACTTTCCTTTCTTTGAGAGAAGAATGAAATTCTAAGGGCCCTTTTAGAGTATCTATGGAGGACCCTGAGCTCCTTAAGCAAAAGGAGAGCTTCATCACTACTTAGCGTGGAAGGAGCTTGGAGCAAGTTGAGAGAACGTTTGAGAATTCCTTAATCTCTGGTTATTTTCTTCTAGCAAGCCCTTAGGTTTGTTGTTAGAGAAATTAGAGCTAGGTTCTGTGATAAAGGAAGCCGAATAGGTTAGGATACCATTTTTGTTGAACCCCTCTACGAATCCATGAGGGGAACCTACCTAATTTTAGCTACCAAACCCCAAATTTGGAATTCTGATAATACCATATCTGTGTCAGCTACTTCGTTCTTTCGATGGGAAGAATGAAATTCATTTGAGGTGTAGAGAACCAAAATTTTTGTAATTTTGTCATGCTCTAGAGTGCGAAGGGTTTCCCCTTATGAAAAATCTTCGCGGCGTACCAAGTAAATGAAGGTAGTCGATTGACTCTTCGTGTGGCGATCGACCGATGAATTTACTACCATCCTTTCATAAGATCCTGTGAGGTCGTTAGGACAAGTATAATTCACCATTGGGTCCAAGTAGGCCCAATTTGCTTGCATGTGTTTACATTCACGTCATATGAATCACATGAATTTAAAATCTGCAATACAATAATCCTTTTTGCATGTGTTGTTGATCAGTAACTTACGTCGTCTGAGTCAACTGGCTATCTTTCCATCATTTCGACCAATCGACCGCCATAAGCTCAATCAGATTGATCAATCATTTTCTTTCGGTTCGACCGATCAATTGTCATTGGCCCATTTGGCTCAATTGGCCACTTTTGTTGGTTCAACCAATCAGTCGTCGTCGGTCGATCGGCTCAACCGACCACTTCCATCGGTTCGACCGACCGGCGTTCACTGTTCCGATTGGCTCGATCCACCACCTTCATTGACTCGATCGATGTAGACGACTTGATTGGCCCGATTGACAATTTTTGTCTGTTCTACCGATCGGTCGTCACTGGCCTGATCGACTTGATCGATCATTTTCATCAATTCAAGATGAATCTAAAACATCCACTCTCCTAATAAGATTATCAGATGGGCGACATTTGATCTGATTAAACCATATATGGGGCATCTCTCTCTAATCTTGTCTGTCATTTGATCTACGACAACACAATCACACATATATTCATTTATCATTTTGTCTCTAAGTGTCAAGCCACTCATTTTCCTAAGCATTCTCATCCTCCTAAGCCGCTCAACCTTCCTTGTTACGCCTCAATGTTTTATGATAGGAGCGGAGCGGAAGGATGAGAAAAATGGGAGTTTTGGTGGTCTCTGTAATTCGGGTTCCACTCCTTACCTTCCCAGCTAGCTTTAATGGCGATCTTATCGCGAAGGTTCTGTCACAAAGACGATGGTTTTGAGCAAATTGAGAGCGATAGAGAGGAGAACAAGGGCGAGAGATTCAATAAAGAGGGGAGGCTATGAGGTTTTCAGGCTGAGAAAGAGAGGTGCGAGGAAAATATGGTTAGAGGCACCAATGCGCATTTTAGAACATTTACATTGACTTACCGTCAACTTTGCGTCCGATAAATTCAGGGCAATCAAGTAACGTGGAAGGCGTGTTAAGTGAGACAGACTTTTCTTCTTATTTGCATCCAATTTAGTGCAACGCTTTCAAGTAAAATTTTGTGTCATTTTATTAGGCGCAAAGTTAACAAAAATTCCATCGCAACTCCGCTATACGTTTCACCAATTTTATAATGTCTTTTGCATCTACAAATATCAAAATGTATTTTTTGTTATTTTACAACTTTAAATCGGATGCAAATATTTACGTTGTAAAAATTCAACACAAATATCATATATTATTTCCATCATCGCCACTAGTGTTACTTTTTATGATTTCAACTTTCCTTTCAGCATCATCACTCTCGTATCTGCTTGAGTTGTCGACAAATTTGCCGATCATCACCGAGTGAAATGGAAAGTGTTTTGTCCAATAGCTATTCGACACATCTAGAAAGTGTGAGGTGACCCGTGCACTAAAAGATAAGAGGGACCGACTGATTTTTTGGTGTGGATTTTTTTTCCTATTTTATATGTAGGGTGTAAAAGAATCGAACATGAGCAAACTGAGCAGTTGTTCATATTCGTCTCATTTGAAATTATTCATGCTCGAACTCAGCTCGTGTTTGAATTGGTGTCTACGCTCCGTTTGTTTCGCCCAATTTTGACTAAGAGCTCTATTCTCATAAGACAACACAAAAACATTTATTTAATTTTTATTCTAAAATGCTACCTTTTGATTTATTTTTAAAGAGAGATGTACCACGAATTAAGATTTTGTTCCGTTGATTTGTTAGATATGGACGGTTGAGTTTGCAGGAGGGCAGTCCGTGGAGAGCTTTGAGGCATTTACATCCATACCACCCATTTCTTATTTATTTAGATATAGAAAATCTAAACGTGCTGCAGGCATGGGCGTTGGTCTGGCAAATTTTTTAATTAGAATATCTGCATGCCACCCAAATCTTACCGACTACGTACCGCAACGCCTACAATCTGGGAAATAGTAAGGGACCATTTACAGAGAACCAACCAAATTCTATATATTTATATATTTAAATTTATATTTTTTATAACCCTATTTTTCTGAATAATTTATCTGCATGTGTTTCTTCACGTGCTTCTTTATTTATTGTTAGAGTGTTAACGTTGTGTGAGAGGAATAATGACGTGTTAGTGTTGCATTTGATGCACATGAAGAGGAATGAGTTGAACTCCTGGAAGGAGGCCAGATATATCCTTTTTTTTATTTTATTTTGGGCCAGTGATAAGATATAGCTTTGTCAGACGATAACTTGGTGAATTTTTCCAGTAAAAATATTATATATATTGCTTTTTGGGTTTGGTTAAATTATATGAAATAGTATAATTAAAAGTTGCTTTAAAATTTATATTTAATTATAAAGATTGTTTGATGGCATGTCATAAATATTATTCTAATTTTAGAGTTAATAGACATTCAACTCTAGAGCGAATATTACGAGCAGAATCATATGGGTAGATTGCTGGTATTGAAAGTATTATGGTAATATTATGATGAATATCACTATAATAACACCACAATACAGTCGAATCAACTTACATTCAAAACTATCTTATTCGTACGTAATATCATTCTCTTCAATATAAGCTCAATTTAGATGTATCGAATGTGATTAAAAACTTTAGGGTATTACTTAAAGGTTTAAATAATTTTTAAATTTTGCAAGCTTATAATAAAATTAAATTTTTTATCAGAGCAATAAAGAAATCTCAAGAGCATTCAATTTTGAAGCCATTATGGTATTTAAATACTGAATGAATGGTGGAATAGAACAATAATGTCAATTTGGGGGGGAAAGAGCTTCGAGTTCTAAAAATAACGGAGCATTATCTTATGACAAACACTACTAATCACGACCAGAGGCCATCTACTATTGTTTAGCTAGTACTGCCAATTATTATTGTTTGCCAATTAATATAATCATCAACTCGTTATTATAAGTCAATTGTCATCTCACTATAGAGAAGTATCCAAGTAGTGTTGACGTTTTCGATGCTAATCGAGTATATTTCTGATGCTAAGCCCGATTAACGTGGGATTATCGGTGAAATAATTTTGATGTTAAAATTGGTGTCACTCATTGATTTTGCTTCGATATTTGCGTCGAATTTTTATTTTCGTCCAAATTTAAGTCTCAAAAGTCTGTCGCAATAAATTTTTATTGAAAAAACAGACGATGCTAGTTAACTACGCATTTGCGTCGAAACTAGCCAACGCTAATTAGCGTCCACCGTTGTAAGATGCTAATTAGTGTCGGCTAAGTCATACTCTAATTAACGTCGACAATGTTCGACAATAAAGTGTCAAATTAGCAGCGATAAGTATTGAATTGATTATTGTAGCCTTTAGTGTCGGAATATTCCGATGCTAATCCAACACAAACGCAAACTTGTAACAAACAGAAAAAAAAATAGCAAGACAATTAGATTTCCACAAAAATGAAGAGTTTCATACACATATCGAAACTCTTCATTCATCATCATGATTCATCTGACAAGCTCCTCATGCTGAGCCTGTAAAAAGCTAGAGCCACCCAAGCCTACATGAGCACTTAACCTCAAATGCTATCCTATTTGTTACTAGGCCATACACTCTTAGATTCTTTTTCCTCGTTGTCAGTGTCCATAAAATCGAACTGAGTAGTAGTAGACTAAAGACCATTGCTGCTAGAAGACGTCGAGGTCTGGCTAGCCATCTCCCCCTATCTCTCCCAGAGTACTCGCACTACTCATACATAACAAAATTCAAACATTAATTGGTATTTTAAATATTAATTGACAAATTTATAGCCACCCCCCCCCCCCCCAGCTCAAAAAAATTGAAAATTAATTTTTTTTTTTAACTTACATTGACATGTCAAGAGTGGTTGAATACCCACTACCGTGTGTCCTTGCACTAATATTGTGAGGACATGCAACTTTACAGTTGATGACTCTCAATCAAGCTCATCGACATGTATACATGATCAAATAAGTCACACAATTATATAAAGCTGCAAGCTTCTAAAATTTGAGATAATATCACCAGTCTTTGATTGTGCTCTGTGTGGGGGATCAAACCTCTAATGTGTAGTTCGTCCCCTCTAGCTTCCTTAGTCGTCTGGTTCTGTTGGTTTTTTTTGTATCTTCTTATGGTATTCTGGAGAGGCACATACTCTATTTAACTCAGCCTAATCTTCTCACCGCCCCACGAGGGATTCTGTCCCTTCTTTCATGTTGTAGTGAATGTATCCCCGATCCTGTGTTTGGCACGAAGCTCAAAAAACTGTCAGTTATGCTAGTAATGTTTCGTAAACCATTCACTTCAAATATTTGTCATATCAGGGCACTATGATTAGGCCCTTAATAAAGATCTATCAAGCCTTGGTCTGTAATTATGTTGCTTGTATTATAAACCTAGTAGAAATTTTAAAGCCTAATTCATTTTGCTTTGTAGAGTATAATTACTAGATGCACTGATGAATTGAAAAGTAACTTCAAAGTACATGTAATTTGAAACATTTTGGAATTTTTTTTTTTCGATCTTCTTGCATTACAAGATAGTCATCCCCTATGTTCAAGCTCTCAGTAAAGAGCATGCAAACATTATGAATTGTATGTCTGAGTTAATTTCTAGAGCATTCCTATAATAATTGAGATTTTTTTTTTATTAAATTTAATCTTACTGTAGGAAAGTTGCACTTCATTGCAGTTTAATATAACATACAATGTTGTTGCTCAAAGCTCTCTATCCTTGAGGTAGCTTGTACTATGCCTACCTAATGGCTCACCTGATATATGGAATTCTGATAATTCAGTTTGTGAAGGCATCTCAGCAACAGTTTCATCAAAAAGATAGCCCGTAATCAAAGTAATAAGAATAAAAGTTATATATCTTCTATAATAGACATGTCTCGCATATTGTTCCCTCCGGATGTGTTTTATTCTTACCAGTCTTTTTAATTTTTTTGGAAATCTGCACGGTTGAGTCATTTTAGAGAAAAAAGATAATAGTTCTTTTAAAACAAATGAAATACCTCTCAAAGGAATACATCCACCTGTACTACACTGAACCCCCCAATATAGCCTCATAGCACAATGTATGGGTAGATGTTCCATTGAGTAAAAAAAAAAATTGGAAGAAATATACATTCGAGCTTGCGTAGAATTGTGGGAATACTTGCACCAAGACTTCGTAGAGAATCAACATTCAAAGTGCATGCATACAACTCCTTGAAAAATGTTCTAATTTCGATCAATTGATCAAGTACCAACTTTGACAGGACATTGAATGTAATAAATAATGAGCATTATATAAAAATATGACAATCACAACTTTTCATACCAAATGTTTTACCCATTCCAATTTTAACACATCGACTTATGTTAGAAAAACAACAAGTCAGAAACTTCAAAGAATGCAACCACTCAATGATTATTTTTCTTTGATCTAATATGAGACAATATGTAACTTTGGGCTTTACTATTTTACCAGTATTTGTCTCTTGCAGTTGTAACCCCCTCTTCTTACAATACTCCCTCAGGTTCAATATTACTTAGACATTGTCTTTTGTTTTTTTCTTGATATCCAAAACAATATTAAATATATTATCAGAAATTTTTTTCTCAATATGCATAACATCCAGATTATGTCTTATTAGATTGGTTCTCCGGTATGAAAGATCCCAAAAAATACTTTGTTTCATCTAGTTATGTGTAACTCTAAAATCTGGAAGACGACTCGAGGCTAATTTTGATCTCTCAATAATCTTTGACACCTCACTGATCATCTACAATATATGGCTTCCACTTATCCTTGGGGGAGGACTTGATGTTTCAAGTCTATTTTTGAAAAAAATGCATCTTTATTCCTCTGGAATGGATGATCACGAGCTAAGAACCTGCGATGACAATTGAACAAGGAAAATTTTCTTACATGCTTCAAAGTGAATGCCTTAGAAATGTCCATGCAGTAAGGGCATACCAATTTCCCAGTTATGCTCCAATCAGATAGCATCCCATAAGCCGGGAAGTCTCTGATTGTCCAAATAAGATTATTGGCATCAAAGGAACTGGAAGCTTGGGAATTTTTCTCTTTCTTGGTTTTAGAAGGCTTCTTCTTTCCCGAAAAAGATACAATCACGGGTGCATCTTCCTCATCTTGCTGATTACCTTCTTCTTTACCAATGGCTGTAACATTAGCAACATTATTGCCTTGAGAAACTCTGTCTTTCTTAGATTTAGAAGCTTTCTTCTTTCCAGAAAACACGTTCGAAATCAGTTCATCTTCCTCTTCAACATTATCTTTGCTCATCTTCGCCTCCTCGTCTTCGGCACCAGCAAGCTGCTCGATCTCCAAATCCTCCTGGCCTCCATGGCGCTGTGATTTGGCCCCGCCGCCTCCCTTCTTATTCTTCTTCGACCCTGTGTTGATTGAAGCGCGGTTTTCTTTCTCAGATGCCTGAACTTGCTGTTCGTCTATCGGCAAAGAGTACTCGTCGTCGTCGATCATCACCGTCTTCTTCCGACCCATCGCTGGCCTCTGCTTAGTGATTTCCGGTTGATCAAACCCTACAACTAAGGAGCTATCTGGTAACAAATTTAAAGCAGTATTGTACCTGGATTAGACCCAAATCCTGCCGGACAGTCAGTATGAACAAAATATTCGGGTAGAAGCGGTGCGAAAAGGAAGAAAGATGGGAGTTCGGGACTCTGATCCCGCCGCTGCCTCCCTAGTTAGCTCCAATTGCGAGTGTATGGCGAGTAACGAAGGTGATGGTTTCGGGCGAAACCTGGAGAGGGATCGCGCAGGAGAGTGAAGGGTATCTAGGCGAAACTGGGAGGAGCATTGAGGCGAGGGTTTCGGGGAGAGAGGGGAAGATGGGATTTCTTTTTATTTAACTTAATTTTATACATTTAATTGATCACTAATTAATTTTCAAGTAATATATTATCAAATTAATTGTGCTTAAATAAGATTTTTATGTGATTATTTAATAAAAATTACAGTTTAGAACTAGCATCATCAGATTTTTATTTCTTGTAAAATATTTATTTTAGTTAAATTAAAAAAGTATATCCATTATTTAACTTCTTATTAAAATATGGTTACTCGTTTCTCAACAGAACCTGCCCTATTCTCCAACTCATTGTCGAGCTAGACCCTGCTCACATTTCTTTTCCAAAACGCCAAAGAAATGTCTCCAACTAAAGCCAACAGTCTTTCTTCGAAATTCTACTAAACGGGTTGATCCTCCCATTTTACCAACTTATCCTGCTATCTCCTCACCAAGTGTTCCCCGACGGTGATAGAGAAACCAACCTGCCAGCTATGACGGGGCGGCTTTCCTTTTTTTCACAAGAAGATCTGGATGATTATCCCAACCCTCGGTAGCTTACGAGTTTACACCCATCCCTGGTCGGGTATGGTTTTTTTTTTTATTTACTCCGCTCCTTGTAGCCTTTACTCGAATTTGAGCAAGTGTTTCCACAACCCTCTTACTTGACGAGGAATATGTGCATCTACTATAGAATCTTCCGTGTCCTTTGCATATGATCGATCATTTATTCTTTCAATGACAATTTTAACATATATGGGTATTATTTCTTCGATAGAACTCTCATATATTTTATTTCTATCAAATTCTCAATGATTTTATTTTGGTACGCGTAAGTGCTTTAGTTCAATTGTTCAAAAAACATTAATATTTCAGGTGATCTATATATAATTATTCCTATTTTCTATGTTTTATTATATTATCAAATTAACTAAGCTACTAATAATTTACAATCTCATATTTTTCCTTTCAACATTGGTATTCCATGAGTGCGTTAATTGCTCACAATGAGATTTCAACTATTCCTATTTTGCAAATGTGTAATATCACCGAGTTCATCTTTCATTGGTTTAAATGATTCATTGATCTAGATGATGATGTAAATAGATCCCTGGAGACACCTCATATAGAAAAAAAATTAAAGTTATGGACATACAAACTATGTTAGATAGTTGCTTTGTGGATGTTATAATACTAATATATATATATGATACGCCACCAACAAATTTTTATCATCTGACACGAATCTCGGTGCAGTTTTTTGAACAAGAAACAATCAAACTTCGATTAAGAGTTATCCAAAAGTCATCCAGAGCTCCGATTTCAGCAAACTTATAGTCGAACTGATCGGCTCGATGAGACGGACCTAATGATATGAAAGTCAGACAAATCTAAGTCAAATCAAGCCCGTATCAAATCAGGCCCGGATCAATTTATTAAACAATTAATGGAGGATTTCCGGAGGTATTTGAAAGGTCAAACGGATATCAAATCTAGAGAGTTCATTGTCCAATCGAGCGTCTCAACAAGATGAATCCAACGAGCTCAAGATTGCTCAATTTCAACATCGTTAAATATCTATGTCTATCAAACGTCATCTGATCAAAGGAAGCTCTCCAGACCGTCCGATCAAAATGGTTAATATTCCTGCATTAATTGCACTCAAAATACTATAAATAGAACCTCACCCCTCATAAAGAAGGAGGGAGACTTAAGAGAGAACTTGAGGCTTTGAGAAGGAGCTTAAGTCAAAAATCATTCTCGTCATCCTCCGTCGACCACCGCCGACAGTCATCAATTGTCGTCGGCTACCGTCGATCACCGCCGACCTCCTTCAACCATCGCTGACTAGATGTCGTCAGTCGACGTTGTAAATTGGAAAGTTAGTAACTCTTTCCTGCCTGTGGGACAAGGGGCATCTGTAATCATCAACTTATAGTTGATTTTTACAACTGGGTCAGGCCCCAAGATTTTTCCCTTTTACTGATTTTCCACATAAGAACTTCTAGTGTTATCACAGCTTGATTCATTTTCATCTGAGTGTGTGCTGAATCCTCGCACAACGCTAAGATGATAATCCATTACTCTACATATATATATATATATATATATATAGGGTTTAGAAGGAGGAAGAATGTTATTGTAGTGGTAGAGGTGGTCCCATGTGCCATTGTGGGTGGCAAGAGGTAGTGGAGAGGGAATCAACTGTGGTGGAGTATCGTAGGTTGTTATGACTCGAGCTTATCGAGCAATGGAGTGATGGTATGCTTGTGCCAGAAGCTCTGAAATTGGGCTGCAGTATGGTTCGTTTTGAAGATGTCGGATATATGATATGTTGAGCTGATATGTGAGATTTGAGTGTCACCCTATTTTATGTGATCATTAATGAAGTAACGGTAGATTTCAAAGTGCTTCGTGCGAGCATGGAAGATGGGATTACGTGTTATGGCGATGGGGGTTGATGTGTTGTCAGCGTATTGGTGTTGGATTCAGTGGAGATGTTGCATTATTGTAGTAACTGTCAAAGCCAAATAACATTGGTGGTGGGAGCAGCTTGCGCACGGTCCTCAGCTTTGGTGGAGAAGCGAGCCACCATTTTTTGGTTTTAAACTATCCAAGATACGAGGATGTTGTTAGAGAATGTGCAAAATCCATTGGTCGATCGTCTGTCTTTAGAGTTGTCGACTTAGTCGGAATCAGAGTACGTTCCTAGTTGAGGGTTGTTGTCGGTGATTGGCAGTCCAAATGTGATGGTGCCTTTGAGGCGTCGTAAAATACACTTAATGAGCTGGAAATGATAAAGTAGAGAGAGATGCATATGTTGGCATATGTACTTTACGATGAAGGCTATGTCGGGTTTAGTGATGGTAAGAAGAACTGGAGAGCAAATAAGCTGCCAATATTGTGTGATTTTGGGAAGCACTTGAAGTGAATTTTGGTCGGGATTGAGTTTGTGGGGGAGGGAGTAGAGACAGATTTGCACATAGGCCAAGTTGTTGTAGGAGGGAATGAATGTAGGAAGATTGTGTGAGGTGGTAACCTTGTGATGTGCGGCGTTTGTTGATGCTAAGGAAGGTATTAATCAGTCTTAATTCTGAAAGTTGGAATTCGAGTTGGAGAGTGTGTGAGGTTTGTGATGGCTTGTGGATCGTTTTCGATGACGAGAATCTCATCTACATATGCAAGAAAACAATTGGTGAGCTGATTTTGATGGTGGATGAGTAGGGAAGGGTTGGTGGTGCTTAGTTTAACCCTTTGGTTTGGACGCGATGAATTAGAGTTTGAGACCATTTTCGTGGTGCATGTGTTTAAGCCATTGAGAGCCATTTTGAGTAAGCATACCCTTGTTGGATGCTGAGTGTCTTGGAAGCTTTGAGGTTGGTTCATCTAGATAAGTTCATCCAATGATCCATGGAGAAAGGCATTGGAACCGTCTAGTTGTTGAATTGGCCACTTGTGTTGGAGGTAGTGGATAAAAGAATCCAAATTGTAGGTAGCTTACACCACGGATCCACTTCGTGCCGTAAACTCCTTTCCTTCTCCTTCAGCTTTCGTTCGTTGCCTTCAAGCTCCTCTGGAGATGTCGGGTCTGATTCATCGCTCTAACTCCGTCCAAGGCGAGAAGTCTTCTTCCGCATGTTTAAGCTTTGATTTAACATAAGTTTCATTTTCTTTTTTTCTTTTAGATGTCAGATCCGAAATTACATAGGTTTTGCTCAAGTTTATTTTGTATTCCATTGTTAGGTATGCAATTTACAATGTATATGAATTTCATGGTTTTACATAAGTTTAGGTGTGAGATATGTAAATACATAAGAAATTTGTGCTATATAAGAAAATTTAGGTGTGAGATATGTAAATAAATGAGAAATTTGTGTTATGTATGTAAATATGAAATTTTAGGTTTGAGCTATATAAATACAAAAGAAATTTGTGTTATATATGAAAATATGAAAATTTAGGTGTGAGATACATAAATGCATAAGAAATTTGTGCCATGTATGTAAATATGAAAATTTTATGTGCAATGTTGGAGTATTATCAAAAAGGAGGTTTTTCTTGTTATCCAATGTTTATTTTTGGGTGAAAACAGAGCAAATTCTTCACTTCTGCTCTAATTGTGCTCATCCTTAAAGCCAATGATAAAAAGTGTTGGGATAATTTTAGGCCTATCTCTCTCACCATAGCCATCTTTAAAGTTATCAGTAAATTGATTGTTTCTCGGCTCCAAGCACATCTATCTGCAATTATCTCTCCTCATCAATCTGCTTTCATTCAGAGGAGAGAAATATCTGATAGTATTTTGCTTGCACAGGAAATGTTGGAAGATTTAGTTAAGAAAATGTAGATGTGGAAATTTGATTTTAAAAATGGACATTAAAAAAGTTTTTGACACAATAAGTTGAGATTTTATCCATAATATTTTGAAGGCTAGAGGTTTCTCTCCCAATTTCGGCCATCTTATCAAGCATTGGTTGGAGAATAACCATTATAGTATCTTGGTGAATGGTAAGTCGTATGGATTTTCCTTTGCTAAACGGAGCATAAAACAAGGTGATCCTTTATCCCCAACATTTTTTTATCTTGGCTTTTGATTATTTTTCTCGCCGCATTAATAATTTGAACGAGCTTCATCCCCTTATTCAATATTCTCATTAATCCAAGATTTTTGTTAGCCGCCTCACTTATGCTGATGATGCTATTTTCTTTCCAACGCCATAAAAATTGCTATTAAAAGAATCATGCATACTCGTCATGAATTTCAAGTTACTTCAGGTTTATTCTTTAACAAAGCTAAATGTCATCTCTATTTTGGGAATAAGGTTAAATCTTCAATTATTAACTGGGCAACCTTCTTTATTGGTTGCTAAGCTGCTGCCTTACCCCTTAAATATCTTGGTGTTAATCTCCTTCGAGGTAGAAGGAAACAAATTCAATTAGATGCAGTGGTGGACTGTACTAAAACATAAATTACGGATTGACGTAATATTTTCCTTTCAAATGGGGGTAGAATTACCTTGTTGGAGAGTGTTCTTCATAGTATACCTTTATATGTTATGTAAGTTTTAAACTTGAAAAAGAGCACTAAGAAAAACTCTTGAGCACATTTTTTATAAGTTCCTTTGGTCGGGTGGGGGACAATAAAAAATTTGGGCTGGTTGGCATAAAGTTTGTAAACCATGCACTTCTGGAGGCCTTGATTTTAAAAATCTTCAACATCTTGCAGAGATTAATAAGTGTATACTTTTGTTCAAATTTAGAACTGGTATTTCTTTGTGGGCTAAATTTCTTCATCATAAATATTGCACTCTTTTGCATCCTTTGGTCGTTAGTTGGAAGGTTGGAGACTCTAGAATTCAAAAATCTATTCTTAAAGCTAGGTGTCCAGCTAATCAATATATTTTCTAGGATATTGAAGAAGGTAGGGTTTCTTTTTGGTATGATCATTCGATATTACTGATTTTCATGATATTAATCCCCCTATGCATGAAAATGATTTTTTGGTCTCTCATTAATTGAACAATGGCCATTGGGACTTTGATTTATTGAAGGATTTGGTGGTCTTATGCTGCTCCTATTGCAAACATCCCTATTTCTCCTGATAAGAAAGATATTCCTCACTGGAAATTTTGTTCTACTGTCTCCATCACTAAAATGCTATACAATAATTTGCATAACTTCACGGTTTGGAGGTGAGGAGAAATTATCTGAATGCTCTCATTTCCCCTTCTATTTCTTTCTTTCTGTGGAGATTTTTTCTATCACTGTTGCCTTTGAATGATATTTTGAAGCTAAAATGTTTGAGAATTGCTTCTAAGTGCTATATCAGTGGCAATGCTGAAGAGTCTAAATCACATCTTTTTTATGAATGCTCCTTCTCCCAAGCAATTTGGTTTGGAATTGAGAGGCATCTCCGTATTCTTTGACCTTCCAGTTCTCGAGTTGACAATTATATAGCTGCTTGGAAAGTTTCTCAACATAAAAAAAACTTGCATATTTCCCTTTGAAGGTTCTTTGGTTCATTTGGTCCGCTAGAAACAGTTATAAGTATGCCAACTCCCTCTTGTCCCCTCTCTTACAATCTCACACATACTCTCTAACTATTTTAAGGCTTATCGTACTGCAAAGCTTAACAATTTAGATCCTTTACATCATTTGGGCAAGAGACCATCTCTGGTCCAATTGCAGCCTCCTAGTGATGGCTGGCTAAAACTCAATACTGATGGCAACTGAAGTCACAAGCTACAGGAATTGGAGGTGTTGTTAGAAATGAGTTGGGCAATTATTTATGTCATTTTGCTTCCCCGATTAAGGTGGTAAGCCCACTGGAATGTGAAGACTGGGTTGTGTTGATGGGTATCAAGCTTACAATTATTTTTAACTGCTCTACAATGATTATTGAAACTGATTCAAGACAACTTTTTAAAATGCTCACTAAAGTGGCCAAGCCTGATTGTGATTTATTGTGTCTTCTTAATCGTATATAGAATTTAATCTATGTGGAAAATATTGTTGCAGTTTCCGCCGCTTTGCTATTCACTTAATAGTGGTAGATTGCAAACAGAAAGTTCCAACACAAAGTTGTAGTAGTGAAAATTGCAGTTGGCAATCTGATGTTAACTTCTTTAAATCTAAGACGATCCCACTAGAATCTCATTCACACTCTTTTCTTCTCTCCTTTTTGATCTCGTGGTATTAGGCCTTCGGCAATGCTCGTGGCATTCTTCACCTCCGGCGACCTTGCGACAACTGGTTCAACTCCAACGAATCTTTTAAACCCATTTCTTTTAGTTTTCATGGGCGATTTGTATCCTTTTATGAGAATACAAGGATTGGGTGGTATGCATGCCAATGAAAAAGATTGGTTTTTTAATTTGATGTAAAGGTTAGGTTTGTAAAAATAACAAGTTGGATTTTAGGTATTTAAATACATAATAAATGGGTGGTCAGTATGTAAAAGCCCCTTTACCTTTATATTTGTGTGTGCATGTGTATTTGTGTGACTATATTTTAGTGTTAGCTTTGTAAAAACATAAGAAATTGGGTGGTATGTATGTAAATGCCCTCTTTATTAATATACATGTGTGCGCGCTTGTTCATATATGTGTATATATATGGAAAGGATTGAGTGGTATGCATGTATGCAAATGTCTTAATACATTTAGACACACATGGATGATATCTTAATTTGATGTTTTTATGCAATAGGAATGATTTGAGTGATATGAAGGTAAATATTACAGGTGTTAGATACCTACATAAGAATTAGGTGGTACATAAATAACTCCTTTTTAATTTTTATGCGAAGGTGTACGTGTGGGTGTGCGCTCTCTCTCTCTCTCTCTCTCTCTCTCTCTCTCTCTCTATATATATATATATATAAAAGCATGCAAAAAATTGATTATAGTTTTTATAAGTCCAAATAATAGTAATTTTTATTGACGAACGCTTTAGGTGACGTATAAATTAAAATTTAGATGGTAGATATGTAAATGCATAAAATTTGGGCGACACGAACGTAAGTATATACGATTCTTATATTTTCACGTTGGTCATAAATTAAAATTAAAAGTTCTAGGGAACTGATGAAATAATACATGAGAATGGGGGCTAGGTATGTAGATCTCTAAATATAAATAATAATCCACCCTGCACTCCCATCAAGCTGCTCAATATAATACAATGCATGTGCCATCCGAGTCCTCCCTCCCCTTCCCTTCGCGTCCGCCAATGTCTTCCATCGATCCCCACAGCGGCTTCTGTTCTGAAACAAAAACCTGCCACAGCCTTCGCCCTCCTATCCCCCTCCCTCCGCCTTCCTCTCCTCTC
>NW_018165518.1:101740-103071 GCF_001263595.1 Phalaenopsis equestris
CTTGCCCGCGGGTTCCCTGACCTTTGCTGTTGTTATTTCGATTATTGCCTCAACAAGTTTGAAGTTTCTTTTTTTTTTTTTTGTTATCTCTACAACAACGTTACAAATTTACAGGGATACATAGTTTTCTTCAAGTTATAGAGGCGTTTTCTGCGGACTTTGTTTTCAGACATTGGTGCCGTCTCAATTTTTTGGAGCAGCTTGTGTTTATTGGAGAAGCTCTCGGTTTTTTATTATTTTGGGCTCTCAACGTTGTAGTTTCCTTTTTCCTAAGCCTTTCTTTTTTGGGTATACGACCTTCTTTGGTATTTATTTTGTTTTGATATTTTTTTTGTACTATTGAGAGATTTTGTAATGTGGTAGAGAAACCCCCTTATGAGTGCGTATTGTATTATGTCTTTTTAGATTCCAGAAATCCTCTCCCAACACTATGTACTTAACTTTTGTGATTAACATGCAGAGACCCGAATAATGCTCCTTTCCCCCCTCTCTCTCTCTCTCTCTCTCTCTCTCTCTCTATATATATATAAAGCATGCAAAAGCATGCAAAAAATTGATTATACTTTTTATAAGTCCAAATAATAGTATTTTTTATTGACGAACGCTTTAGGTGACGTATAAATTAAAATTTAGATGGTAGATATGTAAATGCATAAAATTTGGGCGACACGAACGTAAGTATATACGATTCTTAGATTTTCACGTTGGTCATAAATTAAAAGTTCTAGGGAAGTGATGAAATAATACATATCATGTCTATGGCTTGCCCTCTAATGGCTGATTACAGCTTCATGACTCTGATTGCCCGCGGGTTCCCTGACCTTTGCTGTTGTTATTTCGATTATTGCCTCAACAAGTTTGAAGTTTCTTTTTTTTTTTTTGTTATCTCTACAACAACGTTACAAATTTACAGGGATACATAGTTTTCTTCAAGTTACAGAGGCGTTTTCTGCAGACTTTGTTTTCAGACATTAGTGCGGTCTCAATTTTTTGGAGCAGCTTGTGTATATTGGAGAAGCTCTCGGTTTTTTATTATTTTGGGCTCGACGTTGTAGTTTCCTTTTTCCTAGGCCTTTCTTTTTTGGGTTCACGACCTTCTTTGGTATTCATTTTGTTTTGATATTATTTTTTGAACTATTGAGAGATTTTGTAATGTGGTAGAGAAACCCCCTTATGAGTGTGTATTGTATTATGTTTTTTTTAGATTCCGGAAATCCTCTCCCAACACTATGTACTTAACTTTTGTGATTAACATGCACGGACCCGAATAATGCTCCTTTCCCCCCTCTCTCTCTCTCTCTCTCTCTCTCTCTCTATATATATATATAACA
>NW_018165518.1:103658-110821 GCF_001263595.1 Phalaenopsis equestris
AATCGACGCCACCACCTCCTCCTCCCTCTCCTTTCCAACCTTCTTCTCCCGTTCCAACTCCCTCGCTTCCTCCCTCCAAGCCCACGCCGCCCTCTCCCCAGGCCAAGTTGCCTTCATCCTCTGCCCATCCACCCATGACATTCCCATCCTATACTTCGCCCTCCTCTCCCTCGGTCTCACCGTTTCCCCCGCCAACCCCTCCGCCACCCGAGCCGAGATCTCCCGTTTTCTCCACCTCACAAACCCATCCATCGCATTTTCCATCTCATCCACCGCCTCCAAGCTCCCCACAAACATCCCCACCCTCCTCCTCGACTCCCCAACCTTCCGCTCCTTCCTCGAAACCGACGCCAACTTCCCTCCGCATCGCCCAGCCATCCAACAATCCGATGTCGCGGCCATACAATTCTCTTCCGGAACGACAGGCCACATGAAGGCGGTCGCCCTCAAGCATCGCAGCTTCATTTCAATGACGACTGGGTTCCACGCACAGCGGTCGAGTCGGGATGGCCCAGACGTGACTCTGCTTACGGCGCCGATGTATCATTCGCTGGGATTCTTTTTTGCGTTGAAGGCGATAGCGCTCGGGGAGACGTTGGTGGTGATGGAGAGGGTGAGGTTTCCGGACATGATGCGGGCTGCGGAGAAGTACGGCGTTACGCAGATAACGACGGCGCCGCCGGTGATTATGTGGATGGCGAGGTCGGGGGAGATGATGCGGTACGATCTGTCTGCGTTAAAAAGGATATTTTGCGGAGGCGCGCCGTTGCCGGAGGAAGCGGCGGAGAGGTTCTCGTCGAGGTTCCGAGGGGTCTCTCTTTGCCAGGTCCGTTTTTTTTTAGGAGGATTTACTTACTTGCCAAATGTACTTAGATATCTAATAAAGGGGTGTATGTGAGTAAAAATTATTCCGCCGGAGATTGGTGGTCCCCGCCTAATTTTTATTTTTTTTTTAAACTGAAATAATTCTGACCGTATGCAATAATTTCTCGTATGTGCGCCAGCCCAGCTTCATAAGTGACTTGTGAACTTAGCTCGATGAGCTAATAAGTCATATTTAAACTAGTTATGAGTCGATCATTTGCTCGGGAGCATACTAGTTGAAAAAAAATATATTAACATAAAATATATACTTAAAAGATATTACATTTAAAGATATTATTTTTAAAGTATTAAAAGTATTTAAATAATAATATTTTGTATTTTATATTAATAATTTTCTTAATATTTACCTACTAATTATTTATTTTATTTATCATTTTATTATAAAATTATTTTAGATTAATAATATTCTCTTTTTGTAAGCAAGCGCTTGTGAATAGGCTTGAACTCATAGACTCACTCATTTACACCCCCTAATATAATATTTGAGCTTTAACTTTTACATGCATATCATCTTGCATATGCAAGCCAAGTTTTAATTTAGTTTTTACAAATTTAAATGTTGATATAAAAATAAAAAAAATTATTTTTATTTGTTAAATATGCAAATAAGAAAGAATTGGGCCATTAAGCAAATGCCCCTTTTTATTATTATTAATTTATATAACTATTGCTATAAAGTTCAACACTCAAATCGTGGCCATTTTCTGTAAATAAAAGGAAAAATTAAAAAAAAAAAATTCGAGCACGCATCCAACTTAAAAGAAAAAAAAAACTTAAATTTATTGAAGATTAAACTTGACTTCGGCTCATATGAAATGGGGGGTTTTAATTGAGCCTTTATTTTAGAATGGTCTTTGAAAATTTTAGAAACTCATTCTAAAATAATGTCATAGGATTGAAATGTGTTAGCACAATCTAACGATGTATCACTAGTATAGAGAAGTGTGATCCGCTTAAATAATAGACCATCAAGTAATTATGAAAGAGATCAAATATATAAAATGCCAACACTTGTGTGGTTGTGCAATACGTCAACTTTATTTGCGCCACAAAGCTTAAAAATAATCCAAGGATGACAAAATATTGCGTTGAGTTTGCAAGTTTAAACCTTGTAATTAAAACCAGCCCATGCAATTATGGTTTATAGCATATATCTTTGGTTGGCAGTCAAATATATTGTGTGGAGTACATTGAAGGCAATCTAAATTTAGTTTAATGCAGGGATATGGCTCGACGGAGGCAGGAGGGATTTCTAGGATGATTGATGCTAAAGAATGCCTGCAAAGAAGGTCGGCCGGCCGCCTTAGTGAGAACGTTGAAGCAAAAATTGTAGATCCCCTCACCGGAGAATCCTTGTCTGTAGGTCAGCATGGCGAGCTGTGGGTAAGAAGCCCTGTAATCATGAAAGGTATGTATAAACTGAAGACTCATCCCGAAATTTAAGCTAAAACTTCTGATACAAGTGTTTCCATTTCAGGTTACGTCGGTGATGAGGAGGCCAATGCGAAGACACTTGATGCCCAAGGTTGGTTGAAGACTGGAGACCTGTGCTCCATTGATGAGAACGGCTACATTTACATTGTAGACAGGTTGAAGGAGCTGATAAAGTACAAAGCTTATCAGGTATTTCATATTTCGAAACGCAGCGAAAGAGATATTGTTTGTTTCCTGCTTGAAGATTGGTTTGACTTCGGCTTGAACACGAAATTCATTCTGATGATCATTTGATTTATGCTCAGTTTAAAATTTGTAATGATCAAAATGATCAGTGTATATTGGCCCTATTTTTATTCTCAAAAAAAAAAGTGTTACTCAACCTTTAATTTAGGAGAAATTATTTCATATGGAGTACGCACGTAGTTCTGCGTGTGGATTCCAATAATATGTCACATTGTGGAGGTTATTGGTGAGTTATTGGGGGATTATTGGGGGTTATTGCAAAGGTTAATACATGGGTTATTGAAATGGAAACCACAGAGGTTATTGGGTGGTTATTGAAGTGGAACTGTGAAGGTTATCGGGGGGTTATTGCGGGTTTATTACGGTGTTATTGGAGTTAATGCCTCAATAATCCTCAATAACCTTCTAATAACCCTCTCAAATAAATTCTGCAGTTCCACTCCAATAACCTCTGCGGTTACTCTTTAATTTTTTTAGGTAAATCCTATTGGAGGTTATTGCAAAGGTTAATACATGAATTATTGAAATGGAAACCACAGAAGTTATTGGGTGGTTATTGAAGTGGAACTGTGAAGGTTATCGGGGAGTTATTGAGGGTTTATTACAACGTTATTGGACTTAATGCCCCAATAACCCTCAATAACCTTCCAATAACCCTCTCCAATAAATTCTGCAGTTCCACTCCAATAACCTCTACGGTTACTCTTTAATTTTTTTAGGTGAATCTGATATAACACACATAACAGTATATTACTGACGTCCGCACGTAAACCTGTGTAAGTACTCTGTATGGAATAATTTGTCTCTATTTAGAAGTTGTTCGGTTGAGTGAATTTGAGGTGTATTGTAATTTTTTTGTGGGAATTTAAGAAAATTATTTATTTAATATGAAGACCTATAAATACAATATAAAATATAAATGAATTTGAAGTTCATATCTTTCTTCATTTTGACCGAATATTGAATTATGCTAATTTTAAAATTTAAATTTAAATTGAAATAATGGTTACGTTTCCTAAAAACAAGAAAAGAAAATTTAAGACAAAAGCGAACCTCTGCAACTTTCATTAAGTGGCATTGATGGCCATCTAGGTTCCACCAGCTGAACTGGAACAAGTTCTTCAGTCTTTGCCGGAAATTATTGAAGCTGCTGTGATCCCGTAAGTCTTTTAATTTCTTCACAAATGCTTTCATAAAAATTTATTAAATCGTTTCACTTTAGTTCCTTAATATTTGCTGCTCAATTGTAGATATCCACAAGAAGAAGTAGGACAGATACCTCTAGCATTTGTGGTGAGGCAACCCGGAAGCAAGATTAGTGAATTGGAGGTCATGGATTATGTTGCAAAGAAGGTATATTTAAAAAAAAGCACATATTTTTATACCAAAGATATAAATTAAATAACGTGCGATGTCTGTGCATGTTGTAAGCAGGTTGCGCCATATAAGAAGATACGCAAAGTTTTGTTTGTCAATTCGCTACCAAAGTCTGCAGCTGGAAAAGTCTTGAGAAAGGTATTGACTACCCATGCAACGTCTGCTGCAGTATCCCGGCTGTAATACTTTTGGTGGAAGACCCCAATAGGACACTAACATGTTTCTAATGATCGCAAAATAATACATAATGATTTGCGGTTGTGTATCCAATCAGTGTGGTCTGTATGGCATTAAAGAAACTCTGCTTATTTATGTCAGAAATGTCAATGAACAAAATTGTGATGTTTTCAGAGCAAATATCATTTCAACATTCGTTTAAGAAGAATGGTTGCTCTTTTTACAAAGCTGAAATGAAAATGGTAGCTCTTCTTACAAATTTCTCTCGAAGAAATGATAAATTCATTCGGGATAGGTGAAGAGCAATTCAACAAGGAAAATGCGGTAGCGATGTCCGTTATCGTCTTTTCATAGGAATCAGAAAGAATTTGATAGCATTCTCAGAAATAAAAAAATATTTCAACGATAGTAAAGTTACGCTTTTTAAAAGCTTCAACTTGAACAATGTTTACCTATAGCTATTAATAGAAGCTGACATCACGTAAACTCCAAATACATATGAATAACCTTCATTTATAAACATAAAGCCGGCTCCTCCTATTATTAAGATGATTCCTAGGAGCTTGACATGTCATCCTGATCTTTCCTCTGAAAGAGCAACAGAATCTACTGCAACTTCAATTTCATTAAACTATAAAACAGTGAAAACATAAGGTAAGAATTCGGCTATAGCTTTTTAGCTAAGTAGTGGTAATATGAAGAAGCAGGAAGAATGTTATTGTAGTGTTAGAGGTGGTCCCATGTGCGATCATGGATGGCAGGAAGTAGTGGAGAGGGAATCAAATGTGGATGAGTGTCTTGGGCTGTTATGACTCGAGCTCATCGTTCGGTTGAGTGATGGTAAGCTTGTGTCAGAAGCTTTGAAATTGGTCTGCAGTATGATTCTTTTTGAAGATGTCGGCTATTTGATATGTTGAGCTGATATGTGAGATTTGAGTGACACCCAATTTTATGTTATCGAAAATGAGTGACGTTAGATTTCAATGTACTTCGTGCGAGCATGGAAGATGAGATTAAGTGCTATAGCGATGGGGGTTGATGTGTTGTCACTGTGCATTGGTGTTGGATACAGTGGAGATGTTGCATTCTTGAAGTAATCGTCAAAGCCAAATAACATCGGTGGTGGGAGCAGCTAGCGCATGGTCCTCTGTTTCGGTGGAGCCACCGTTTTTTGGTTTTGAAGTATCCATGATACGAGGATGTTGCCAAATTATGTGCAAAATCCACTTGTCTATCGTCTGTCTTGAGATTTGCCGGCCTAGTCGTTGTCGGTGATTGGAAGTCCAAATGTGATGGTGCCTTTGAGGTATCGTAAGATACACTTAATGAGCTGGAAATGATAAAGTAGAGGGAGATGCATATGTTGGCATATGTACTTTATAATTAAGGCTATATCGGGGCTAGTGATGATAAGAAATAGAGGAGAGCAAATAAGTTGTCGATATTGTGTGATATTGGGAAGCTCTTGAAGTGAATTTTGGCGGGGATGGAGCTTGGGGGAGGGAGTAGAGACAAATTTAAACATAGGCCAAGTTGTTGTAGGAGGGAATGAATGCAGGAGGATTGTGTGAGGTCGTGACCTTGTGATGTAGATGCTTAGGAAGGTATTAACTAGTCTCACTTTTGAAAGGTAGAATTCGAGTTGGAGAGTGTGTTAGGTTTGTGATGGCTTGTTGATCGTTTTCGGTGACATGAATGTCATCTACATACGCAAAAAAATAATTGGTGAGCTGATTTTGATGTAGGGAAAGGTCGGTGGTGCTTAGTTTAAACCCTTTGGTTTGGAGGCAATGAGTTAGTGTTTGTTACCATTTTTTTGGTGCTTATGTTGAGGCCATTGAGAGCCATTTTGAGTAAGCATACCCTTGTTGGATGTTGACTATCTTGGAAGCCTTAAGGTTGTGGAGACTCGGTCCACCGAATTTTATTAGCTTCTTAATTAAGTATCTCACATACCGCTCACCTACCACATCTCACCTACCGCTCACCTACCACATCCCACCTACCGTACACCTACCTCCCACCTACCGCTCTCATGGTTTTAATAAATAATCTCTTTTGGTTTAAAGGAATGCAAGTCAACCAAGGCCAAGCTAAGTTCTCTTGAGAGCTAAGAGAAAGAGAGGAAGAGAGAGAGAGAGAGAGGAAGTGAGAGAGAGAGGAAGTGAGAGGAAGTGAGAGAAGAAAATAGAGATGTTCTTGTAAACGTCGAGACGCTCGACGGTGAAATTTCTCGAAATAATAAAATCCTCTACAGCTCTGTGAACGTAGGCAATTTTGCCGAACCACATAAATCTGTGTCACTCTGATGTTTTTTTCTACGTGCAATTTTTCTCGTTCCAATTTTTCTCGTTCCATTTTTCACTTTCACTTTATTGCCGTTGTTTTTCACAACAACTGGTATCAGAGCTTTGGTTCAGATTTAAGGAAGAATGATGAGCGGAGACGAAGTTATGACATCGGAGATCGAGAAGTTCAATGACACATATTTTGCATACTGGACGATGTAGATAGAGGACTACCTCTATGGGAAGAAACTTCATCTTCCGTTACTGGGAAAACGACCAGAAAAGATGGACGAGGCAGAATGGAAACTGTTGGGTCAATAGGTTTTGGGGGTTATACGATTAACCCTGTCGAGATCGACTGCCCACAACGTCATTAAGGAGAGTACTACTGCAGATCTCATGGCGGCTTTATCAGGTATGTATGAAAAAACCATCGGTGAATAACAAAGTGCAATTGATGAAAAATTTATTAAACTTGAAGATGGCGGAAGGTGTGTCTGTTGCTCTATGACCAAAGAAAAATATGTTGAGATTTTCATACTTATTTTATACTATTTTTAATGATATTGCACTTTAAGGAAAGATATTTCTGATGTTTTGTTGCAGGAATGATGAATTAGGGTCATTGGAGCAAAAACATACAAAAATGAGCGAATTTGGAGCGAAAAAGACTAAAATGTGAAGATTTAAACTAGGCCGCTGACGGCGAGATTTTCCCGAGACTCCAGAATTAATTCATTAAGAAGGTCCACCGAC
>NW_018165518.1:111086-111324 GCF_001263595.1 Phalaenopsis equestris
CTTGCTACTTCGAAGAGGAATTCTGTGTGTTGTAAAGAAAGTAAGAGATTCAGAGGAACTTCAAGAAATATTCTTGGGGAGAATTTAGAGATAAGTTATTTACTTGTTGTAGTTTGTATGGCTTTGTTTTTATTTATGAATTTCGAGTTTTGTTGTGTTTTCCTTATGAGTTCTGAGTAGTTTTCTCTGTCTTTCTCATTGTCTCGAGATTTGTGAAATGGTGATTTGAATTGGCGAA
>NW_018165518.1:111423-120611 GCF_001263595.1 Phalaenopsis equestris
AAAATCCCCAATTCGGTCCTATTATTTGGGTGCTGAAGTGTAGATGTTAGCCCTCAGGTGAGGGGAACGTGGGAGCTCCGAAGTGAGAGCCGGTATAATCCCAGTCTAGCCGCAGATTCAGTAAACAAGCATAGGATTAGTCAATGTTCTTTATGCTTGGACCAAAGGGTAAAAAATATGTATGCTCCTATTTGGCACAATATAAATTAAAGTAATTCATTTTATCCATTCACTATAATTTCTTGACAATGAGAATGATGCTTCTTATATATTGAATATCACAATTAAACCCTACTTTATATCATTAGTTATTTATTAGTTATTAAAATTATCTATTTATTTCAATTATCCATTAGTGACAGATAAGCAAATTGAACGTCATCATTGTTTTTATATGTGTTTCTTCAATTACAAGTATTGCTTTTCTAAGGTCTTAGTCCGTAATTCTAAGCTACTCCCTGTGAGATCGATATCTAGGACTCTATTAGAGCTCTATATTACTTGAGCGATATGTATACTTATGTTGACAAATTTGACTTTAACATTATTGAATATTATATGTATACATGTTAATCAATTTAGACACATCTATAAAGTCGCGATCAACTCTTTGGACGCCGTTGCTGGAAATTAAATCTTCTAGTAGCGCCATCAAATTCTTGTATTTGTCGATTTACAAAAAGTCGGTCACTCTACACCTGAATGATTTCAATACAATCACAAATCAATTATCGTCTGTTAAAATTGATTTTGATGATGATATACGTGCGATGATATTGTTGGCTTCATTGTCAAATAGTTGGGAAACTATGAGGATGACAGTTAGCAGTTCTGCAGGTAAATTAAAGCTAAAATATGATGATATTCGTGATTTGATTTTGGCTGAGGAGGTGCGCAAGAAAGATACTAGCGAGACCTCGGGTTCGAGTTCGGCACTGATTGTTGATTCTAGAGGGAGATCACAAGACAGAAACTCAAACCGTGGAAGAACAAAATCAAAGTCAGGTCAGCAGGCAACCTGCTGGAATTGTGGCAAGGCTGACCACATAAAAAAGAACTGTAGGAATCCTAAGAGGAAGAAGAATGATGGCGATAATGTTGTAATTGAAGAAATCCATGATGCACTATTTCTGACAGTTTACAATTCTGTTGATGACTGTATATTGGATTTAGGGGCTTCCTTTCGTACATCTTCCAGTCGGGAGTTAATGCAAAATTATGTTGCAGGTAACTTTGGGAAGGTATATTTGGCTGATGGAAAAGCTCTAGACGTGGTAGGAATGAGAGATGTTGATATTGAACTCCCTAACAAGAGTAAATGGACTTTTCAAAAGGTCAGGCATGTTTCTGAGTTGAAGAAACTCATCTCTGTTGGGCAGCTCAATGAGGGTGGTCATTCGGTAGTGTTCTCAGATAACACCTGGAAGATTACCAAAGGAGCATTAGTAATGGCTCAGGGTAAGAAAACTGACACACTATATATGACTACAGGTTTACTCAGGCGAGGACACATGAGTCAAAGGTGCATTATAGGGAAGCAGAAGAAGGTCAATTTCCTGAAAAGTGGTAGAGCGTCAAAGGTAGGAAAACCGAACCTTGTACAGACAAATGGTGGAGAACCACAGAGTTATGAAGAAATCTTACAAGATGAGAATTCGAGCAAGTGGGAGCTGACCAAGAAGGAGGAGACGAATTCTCTACTAGAGAATCAGACTTAGGAGTTGACAGAACTTCTATCAAGGAAGAAGGCATTGCGCAACAAGTGGGTGTACCTGTGAAGACCGCGCTTGGTGGCAGGAAGAGGTACAAGGCTGGACTTGTTGAAAATGACTTTTAGCAGGGGCAGAATATTGCTCATACAGTGTGAGTTGTAAGCAGATACAAGAGTAACTCAGTAAAGAGCTTGGAGGTACAAGACTACGTTGATGGTGATATGTCAACTAAGGGTGTTACTCGTGAGAAGCTGAAGTTGTGTTTAATTTCAGCTAGCCTTCTAATATGAAGACAGGGGCTTTGAGTTGCAGAGGTGGAAGATAACATGTTTGAGAAAAAATTCGGTACAACTTGTAGATGATGCAGCCAGTAGGTGATGCAGTCAGTGTCCCAGTCTCCAAGTGGAAGAATTGTTGGGTAATGTGGAGACCCGGTCCACCGAATTTAATTAGCTTCTTAATTAAGTATCCCACCTACCACACTTACCTACCGCTCGCCTACCACCTCTCACCTATCTCTCGCCTACCACCTCTCACCTACCGCTCGCCTACCACCTCCCACATACCGCTCTCAGAGTTTCTATACATAGTTTCTTTTGATTTAAAGGAAATGCAAGACAAGCAAGGCCAAGCCAAGTCCTCTTAAGAGCTAAGAGAAAAAGAGGAAGAGAGAGGGAGGAAGTGAGAGAAGAAAATAGAGATTTTATTGTGAACGTCGAGGTGCTCGACGGTGTAATTCCTCTCGAAGTAGTAAAATTCTCTGCAGCTCCGTGGACGTAGGCAATTTTGCCGAACCACGTAAATTTGTGTGTCGCTCTGGTATTTTTTTCTGCGTGCAATTTTTCTCGTTCCATTTTTCGCTTTATTATCGTCATTTTTCACAACAAATCTAGATAAGTTCGTCCAATGAGCCATGGAGAAAGGCATTGGAACCGTCTAGTTGCTGAATTGGCTTCTCGCATTGGAGAGTAGTGGATAGAAGAATCCAAATTGTAGGTAGCTTACACCCCAGCTCCACTTCGTGCCCTAAACTGTATTCCTTCTTTTTTGGCTTTCGTTCGTTACCTCCAAGCTTCTCTGGAGATGTCAGGTTCGATTCATTGCTCCAACCGCGACTAAGGTGAGAAGTCGTCTTCCGCGTGTTTATGCTTTGGTTTAGCATAAGTTTCATATATTTTTTTCTTTTAGATGTTAGATCCGAAATTACATAGGTTTTGCTCAAGTTTTTGTTGTATTCCATTGTTAGGTATGCAATGTACAATGTACAATGTATATGAATTTCATGATATGAATTTCATGGTTTTACATAAGTTTAGGTGTGAGATATGTAAATACATAAGAAATGTGTGCTATGTAAGAAAATTTAGGTGTGAGATCTATAAATACATAAGAAAATTGTGTTATGTATGTAAATATGAATTTTTAGGTTTGACATATATAAATACAAAACAAATTTGTGTTGTATATGTAAAATTGAAAATTTAGGTGTGACATTCGTAAATGCATACCAAATTTGTGGTATGTATGTAAATATGAAAATTTAGATCTGAGATATTTAAATGAATAAGAAATTTGTGCTATGCATATAAATATGAAAATTCAGGTGTGATATATGAATGCATAAGAAATTAGTGCTATGTTTGTAAATACGAATACTTATGTGTAAGATATGTAAATAAAGAAGAAATTTGTGCTATGCAAGTTTAGGTGGAGTTAGACTGGTGTTAATTTTTGTTTGGTTAAGGGTAAGATATGATGTGGTAACTTACTACTGTAATGGTGGTTTGATGGGTTATTTTGGGTGTTAATGAGTTAATTTGTTGATTATATGGATTTATAGGCCATGGGTTTTGGGTATCATGTGCAGATGGCCTAAGATTTCGGGTAAAATATGTAATTGGGACACAATAACGTTGCACTAATCTATTGAGCTACATCTATGACACCGATGAATATTTTAAGTGTTAGATCGTGGATGTATGACATATTATATCCAGGAAGAAATGGATTAACATACGAGAGCTTAGCTAGTGTTGAAGAGTTCGTGCATGTGGCATTGTAGCTGCCCACTTACTTTTACGGAAGGTAGGTTATGATGCCCCTGTGCAAAATATAAGAATCAAATGTCCCGAGTCGCAAAGTGTTGGAGAGGCTTCAACATGACTGTATTGAACATCTTGTTCAAATTCACCATGTGAAATCCAATACCAATAACCAGGTTTAAATCTTCTACGATATAGGTTCAACTTCACTTCTTCAGGTGTCAGATACATTTAAATCCTCTACGCGGATGTATAATAGATTATCTATATGATGGTCATCCTCTGGTTTCTAAAGATAAGAATATATAGTTTAAAGGCTACTCACTCAAATTTATTACCTTTGTGTGGAAAACTATAGTTGAGAGGCTAAAAAAAATGGATAATCTTTTCTCTATGGGCATTTTGGTTTATCCCCAATGTGTTTTATGTCATGCTACCATAAGCCTCATTCTCATATATTTTTAACGCAATTTTTTTTTTTACAATCCTAAATCATAATATCCCTTTAGGCCAATTTTTCCAACAATGTGCTCTCCGCTCATGATCTATGCTGAAACGATTAGCTACAAAATTTTTCAACAAATTCTTTTTGATTGCCACTCATATCACTTTATATTTTATATTGTTGGAATGAAATGCTAGGATCCTTAGACAGTCCTTCGCGCAAAAAGAAAATATTCTTTTTCAAGTTTATTTTGATGTCAAGGAGAAAAGTGGAAGTTTAGAGATGATACTTGTTTTCTATGTTACAACGGGTTCCTTGGGTACTTTACTGTTGTTACTTTTTTTTTCAACTTTATAACCATTATTGTTGCACTGCCCCTTTTACTTTTATTTCATTGGATGAATGAGATTTTTTATGGGTTTAGGGTTTGTCTGTCCGATTGGATTTAGTTGATGCCTTGCTTTCTTTTCTTTCTGCTTTATGGTTCCTGGTTCAAAGCATTGTGCATCTCTATAGAAGGATGTTTTTATGTGATCGGGGTGGTTAATCTCTTGATAGGGGCACTACAATGCTACTGTCTTATTTTATCTGTTGGGATGGTTGTTGGATGCAAGATGCTAGTAGCCTCATTTTGATTGAAAGTTTTTTATACTTATTGTTGTTGCTTATGGTTTCTATGTTTGTTCATGAAAAACATGCCAGGTTTTCTTTTTGGAGAGGCTCAACTCTTAGTAGCTATATTTGGTACCACACAAGCTTTTTTTCTTCCTACTTTTCCGCTTGTTGGCTGTTAAGCCTTTTTGTTTTAATTTTCCTATTAAAATATTTTACTACTTCAATATGCATATATTATATTTTTATTGAAAGGGAAACATATACTATACTTTTGATTTTTTTGGTGTTTGCACTTATGCCTCTTTATTCAAAAATTATGCAAACACTTTTATGAACAATGAACATGCCAATCGGTGGGAAATGACTCAAACAATTATTCAATGTTTGAACTTTTGAAGTCCGTTATTTTTCCTATCCATTGAATTTGGTCACTTGTTATCTCGAGGGCGTGAATATCCTTTGTAAATTATGTGGGAAAGGAGATCAGTTTTTCTTATATCTACCAATCTCTGTGACATGGATTTTGCTTTGGCTTGAAGATAAATTTGTATTCACTGCTTGTTTTGTTCTTCCCTTGGTAGACTTCTTCAGTTTTCATCCATTCAATTGCTTTGGAGTACCTTCTCCTGTACTGCTTGACAGAACATCTAAGCTCTTTCTTTATGTTTTATTTTTCTTCTTTGGTTATATCCTAATTGGGGTGTATTTAGTTTACTCACTTTTATGATGTCTTGTATCTTATATTTTATTGATGAAGAACTAGGTGTGATCTTCAAAATTCCCAAAAAAAATAAACTATAACATACCATCTAATCCTTATTAAAACTACTTTTGAACGTAGAACGCCACCATTTACCATAAATAAGAATCAATCATTGCTTTTAAAATCTAGTTCATATGAGTCTATCTATGTACCACGTAGTTCAATTGTTATTATTGCTATTTATTAAGGAGATTCATATGCATGCCACACTCTTCTTATGAATTTATATGTCTAACACCTAAACCTTGATGGTTACATTTTTATCAACTTTATTTATGAATGGAAAAAGTGTATTTAACTTTTAGAAGTTAGTTATAGTGATATTTTTTTTAATGTGATATGAAAGATTTGAATGGCCTAATTGTATAAATTCACTAGAATTGTGTGGCATTAATCTAAATACCCCTATTTATTATTATTGTTTAATCACATGTGCTTAAAGAATAGGACATAAAGAAAGCTTTGATGCGATGTTGGTGAAAGTAAACCATTCCCTTATGCAAATTCCCACTTATAAAGAGATTCTTATTTACCCAACTTCAAAATAAAAGTATCAAATTCTAGAGGCACCATCGTCTTTATAGAAATAATATATTAATAGATCGAATACCTAGAAAAATTCCATTCATTATTTCATTACGAATGGGGCGCATTTTCTGTCCAGACACTTCTGTCCGGACACCTGACGTACCTCTACGTGCGGTGCAGGTTATTCCTGTGTTATTTTCAGGTTATTTCTGAGTTATTTTCAATAATCCCGAAATAACCCAGAAATAATCCAAGAATAAAGACCGCGGGTGGGTTATTTCTGGGTTATTTAGAGATTATTGAAAATAACCCAGAAATAATTTGAAAATAACTCAGGAATAACCTGCGTCACACGTAGAGCTACGTCAGGAGTACGCACAGAAAAATTTTTGTATGAAAGGACTTTATATTATTATATACGCAACCTTATTATATATCCAACCTTATCCTAAAATAGTTGAATTAGTTGACATGAATAAAAGAAAAAAAAAGGCATTTAGGTGAGCCCGACACAATTCTTTTGTAATTACACATAACTTTTCTTATTTACATGCATAGCACTCACATTCTTAATATTATATCAAAAATATTACTATTACTTATTTTGTAAAAGTAAAATACATGTATAAATTTATAACCAGAGGTTTTATAAGTATAAATATAAAAATTTAAGTGTTAGGTATGTAAATATGTAAGAATTGTGTGGTATGCATGGAAATTTCTCAAAAAAATTAGTTAGTTTTTAATTATGTGAAACAGTTAAGCTTTTGATGTACCTGCAATAAAATACATTAATTTAAAAATTATATTAGATCATTTTAAAAATATTTAATTAAATAGGTTATAATATATCAAATATATTTTAATTTAAATAAATATAAAAATAAAATAAAATAAAAATAAAAAGTAAGCCCAATGGCCCTTTATTAAGGAGTTGGCTTAGATGCTTTAGAAATTGTTTTATATCTTATTGGATGACATAATTTTGTCGGGCGATAAATGATAAGATATAAGTTTGTCGGACGATAAATGGTAGGCATGTTAAAAAAAAAATTTTATCATTTAAATTTTTCAATAAAAATATTATATATATTGCTTTTTGTATTTGGTTAAATTATATGAAATAGCATAATAAAAATGTGCATTAAAATTTATATTTAATTGAAAAGATTGTTTGATGGCTTATCAGAAATATTATTCTAATTTTAGGCATCAAACTCTAGAGCGAATATTACGTGCATAATTCACATTCATAGATTGTTAGTATTTCGCCAGTATAATGGTGAATATCATCATAATATCATCATAATACGATCAAACCAGCATCTATACACACTTATCTCGTCCGTACGTAATATTTTTTCCCAACCCTAACCCATTTTCATCATCTGAAATAGTTTTTAAACTAAACATTGTTCAAAATTAGGCTCTGGTTCGATCATCTAACTTTTAATTTTAGTAAATTTTTGATAAAACATAACATTTTGATAAGCTTAGTCTATCATATCAAAAAAGATTTGCAAAATAAAATTTTTTTAGAATGATTGAAGATGTTAGGCCATTAATTAATAGATGAATGTAGCGGTCCCAACTTACTTTATGCCACTAATATCTTGCTGAGTGCACATACTATTGTTAATAATGGATGCGGCCGACCCGACCTACTTTATGCCAAGATATTCGTGAGATTTAGGATTTAATTCAACTTATTACTCTTGAAGCACAATTAAGCCTTTGCAATTTGAGTATATTTGAAGCTTTGGTATTCTAATAATTTCACTTCAATCAATATTCAGACTATAAAAATAATTAAAATTATGACAATGATTGTCATTTCGCAGACCGCCCAATACGTTTAGAAAAATTATAATGGAATTGAGCATTGCCATAAGTTGAACCCAACAACACGAAAAAAAAATATCATTCGAGTCAAGTTGGATGCTAAGTAATGTCGATAAGATTTGATGCTAAAGTGTCGGATTAGCGACGTCAAGTATCAGACTTTTTATTGTAGTTATTAGCGTCGAAACATTCCGATGCAAACCTGTAAGAAACAAAAAATACAGCAGAATGATTAACTTTTCATACAACTGCACATAAGAAACACAAACAACATAATAGGACATTTATCTATCATCATAATTGATAAAAGAAAGCTTGAACATATCTAAATAATAATACCAAATTAAATTAAAAATAAACAGATCAAATTGCTCAAACTTCACAACTAAAAAAGTTGAAAGTTTGATTAAACGGAAATGGAAAAAAACACATAATCATCACCTAGAGAACATCAACAAACACATAATAAAAATTATAATCTTGCTCATCATCCTTATACTGCTTCTCTGCCTCATCCTCCTAGACAACACTCATATGGTGCTTGCCCCAGCGATCAAAACTTTTTGTAAGGCTTGCTAGACTATCTGGAACCATATGCTGACCTCACACACATGTTTAAACTCTTCATTCATCATCATGATCTGTTTGGCAAGCTCCTCATGCTGAGTCTATAATGAGCTAGAGCCAACAGCTAACACAAACAACATAATAGGACATTTATCTATCATCATAATTGATAAAAGAAAGCTTGAACATATCTAAATAATAATACCAAATTAAATTAAAAATAAACAGATCAAATTGCTCAAACTTCACAACTAAAAAAGTTGAAAGTTTGATTAAACGGAAATGGAAAAAAACACATAATCATCACCTAGAGAACATCAACAAACACATAATAAAAATTATAATCTTGCTCATCATCCTTATACTGCTTCTCTGCCTCATCCTCCTAGACAACACTCATATGGTGCTTGCCCCAGCGATCAAAGCTTTTTGTAAAGCTTGCTAGACTATCTGGAACCATATGCTGACCACACACACATGTTTAAGCTCTTCATTCATCATCATGATCCGTTTGGCAAGCTCCTCATGCTAAGTCTGTAATGAGCTAGGGCCAACAGCTGCGCAAGGGCGCTCAACCTCAAATGCTATCCCCTTTGCTCCTAGGTTGTACACTCTCCCCTTCTTCTTCCTAGCTGTCTGCTTCCACAACTTAAAATCAAATACTGCACCACCCC
>NW_018165518.1:120621-121018 GCF_001263595.1 Phalaenopsis equestris
AAATACAAACAAACCCCCCCCCCCCCCCCCCCCCAAGAAAAAAAAAAGAGAAAAGTAAATTTTTCTAAACATATTGAGAAGCATGGAAGAATGTTTAGAAAAGTGAATTTTTCTAAACATATTGGCAAGCTCCTCATGCTGAATCTGTAAAACTTACATTGACACGTGAAGCATGGTTGAATACCTACTGCCATGTGTTGCGAGGACATGCAACTTTACAGTGCTTGACTCTCAGTCAAGCTCATTGGCATGTATACATGATCAAATTAATATAAGAGTCACATAATTATATAAATTTGTAATCATCTGAATTTTGAGATAATATTACCAGTCAATGATAGTGCTTTGTGTGGGGATCGAATCTCTAATATATAGTTTGACCCCTATGGCTCCCTCT
>NW_018165518.1:121098-121395 GCF_001263595.1 Phalaenopsis equestris
CAAAGCCCTTCCACAGCCTCCGCCCTGCAATCCCCCCCCCTCCATCTTCCTCTCCTCTCTCCTTTCCCTCCTTCGCCCTTTCCCTCCTCCCCTCCCCACTCCCCTCCACCCCCGCACTAATCGACGCCACCACCTCCTCCTCCCTCTCCTTTCCAACCTTCTTCTCCCGTTCCAACTCCCTCGCTTCCTCCCTCCAAGCCCACGCCGCCCTCTCCCCAGGCCAAGTTGCCTTCATCCTCTGCCCATCCACCCATGACATTCCCATCCTATACTTCGCCCTCCTCTCCCTCGGTTTCT